>NW_027646210.1:0-227000 GCF_951394435.1 Stenella coeruleoalba
ATAGCTGTCATTTATAACTCTGCAGGTTTGTGAATTACAGTGCCCCTGAGCTCCTTTCTTCAACTCGCTTTCTTGTGACCTGGCCGCAACACCGCAGGATGGCTTCAGGCCCTAATCTGGTTCCGGCACGGCACGCTGAGCCTTTGGTTAATTCCTCTTCCTGGTGGGAAATGAGAGTTAAATTTGCCCGTCCAGACACCTCCAGCTAGTCTCTCATTGGTTCTCGCTATTCCTGTTCATCTTCCGCAGAAATTGCAAACTGGGCCAAACAGGAGGTTAAAGGGACTGACGCTCCAAGTGGGGAGAGTGTTAGTAAAGCGTCTGGAATGTTGCACCCGAGTACCAGGGTACGAAAACTGAGACATATTTGAACACGTCTCCCGATCACATGGTTGATCATACTCTAGGTTCCACATGCATGTTTTAGCTGAAGGAAGAATACCTAAAACCTGGATAGTTGAAACCCGTGGAATGGGTACCATGCAATATGACTTCAAAGGGTCTTCATTTGCTCACCGAACCTCTCCAATCCTATCACTGCTGCGTTTATGCCCCTGTACACATGCTTGATTCTCTTTCGGAGACATAGCAATCCATAGGTTTTAAGATACTTACTAGTCAGGTACATTCTTAGGCGTTTAATATGCGGTGTTGAGTCCATTTCGTTGAGCAAGGAGTAGGTCTTGTCTATTCCATATTTGGCTTAAGGAACTTTATCTGTGCTCATTTCAATCTCTGGTTTTATGCAGCACCCCAACTCACCTTTCCCCTTAAGCAAGCATAAGTTGGTTTTCTAAATTTGAGAACCTGTTCTGTTTTGGAATTCAGTTCCTGTGTAGCCAAGTTTACATTCCGTGTATTAGTGATATCTTATGATGTTTCTTTTTCTGTGCAACTTATTTCAGTTAGAATCATCGTACTTGAATCCACTCATTATGCTGCTACGGGCCTGATGACATAGATTTCATTGCTGAGTGATACTGCATTGTACGTAAGTACCACAAGTTCTTTATCCATTTTTCACTTTCTGCGATGTTGAACTTGTACTGTAAACGAGGTTCTTGTAAACAGAGCCGTTCCAAACTTTGGGGTGGCTGTGTTTTTTTGATTTTAATTTCCCTAAGCTATAGGACCATAAGTGGAAGTGCCCTAGGCTCTGTTGCTTTGTTTTTTAGATGTTTCAGGAAACACCATACACTTCTCCAGAGTGTCTGTTGGCAATTTACATCCCGCCCATCAACATAACAAGGCTCCCAGTTCTCCATGGCCTGTCCTGCCTTTCTGGATTTTACACTTTTTTCAGATGGCCCTTTTGACCGGGGGGAAGTGAGACTTCATTGTCGTGCAGATTTCCTTTGCAAGCTTGCTTGGTTGGCCAAAAAGGGCGTATGCGTTTTTTCCTGAATATATTCAGGAAAAAATGCATACGCCCTTTTTGGCCAAGTGCATCATTGTGGACGTTCTGCCTCTTTTCCTATGCTTTCAATGCAATTCCAGTCTACCTCCTGAAATCGGTTTCCTGCAATTCTGCCCCGCTTTCAAGTCCTCTTGGCAGCCTTACTTCAGTCTATTTTTGGACGATAGCTGTCATTTATAACTCTGCAGGTTTGTGAATTACAGTGCCCCTGAGCTCCTTTCTTCAACTCGCTTTCTTGTGACCTGGCCGCAACACCGCAGGATGGCTTCAGGCCCTAATCTGGTTCCGGCACGGCACGCTGAGCCTTTGGTTAATTCCTCTTCCTGGTGGGAAATGAGAGTTAAATTTGCCCGTCCAGACACCTCCAGCTAGTCTCTCATTGGTTCTCGCTATTCCTGTTCATCTTCCGCAGAAATTGCAAACTGGGCCAAACAGGAGGTTAAAGGGACTGCCGCTCCAAGTGGGGAGAGTGTTAGTAAAGCGTCTGGAATGTTGCACCCGAGTACCAGGGTACGAAAACTGAGACATATTTGAACACGTCTCCCGATCACATGGTTGATCATACTCTAGGTTCCACATGCATGTTTTAGCTGAAGGAAGAATACCTAAAACCTGGATAGTTGAAACCCGTGGAATGGGTACCATGCAATATGACTTCAAAGGGTCTTCATTTGCTCACCGAACCTCTCCAATCCTATCACTGCTGCGTTTATGCCCCTGTACACATGCTTGATTCTCTTTCGGAGACATAGCAATCCATAGGTTTTAAGATACTTACTAGTCAGGTACATTCTTAGGCGTTTAATATGCGGTGTTGAGTCCATTTCGTTGAGCAAGGAGTAGGTCTTGTCTATTCCATATTTGGCTTAAGGAACTTTATCTGTGCTCATTTCAATCTCTGGTTTTATGCAGCACCCCAACTCACCTTTCCCCTTAAGCAAGCATAAGTTGGTTTTCTAAATTTGAGAACCTGTTCTGTTTTGGAATTCAGTTCCTGTGTAGCCAAGTTTACATTCCGTGTATTAGTGATATCTTATGATGTTTCTTTTTCTGTGCAACTTATTTCAGTTAGAATCATCGTACTTGAATCCACTCATTATGCTGCTACGGGCCTGATGACATAGATTTCATTGCTGAGTGATACTGCATTGTACGTAAGTACCACAAGTTCTTTATCCATTTTTCACTTTCTGCGATGTTGAACTTGTACTGTAAACGAGGTTCTTGTAAACAGAGCCGTTCCAAACTTTGGGGTGGCTGTGTTTTTTTGATTTTAATTTCCCTAAGCTATAGGACCATAAGTGGAAGTGCCCTAGGCTCTGTTGCTTTGTTTTTTAGATGTTTCAGGAAACACCATACACTTCTCCAGAGTGTCTGTTGGCAATTTACATCCCGCCCATCAACATAACAAGGCTCCCAGTTCTCAATGGCCTGTTACCTTTCTGGATTTTACACTTTTTTCAGATGGCCCTTTTGACCGGGGGAAGTGAGACTTCATTGTAATGCAGATTTCCTTTGCAAGCTTGCTTGGTTGGCCAAAAAGGGCGTATGCGTTTTTTCCTGAATATATTCAGGAAAAAACGCATACGCCCTTTTTGGCCAAGTGCATCATTGTGGACGTTCTGCCTCTTTTCCTATGCTTTCAATGCAATTCCAGTCTACCTCCTGAAATCGGTTTCCTGCAATTCTGCCCCGCTTTCAAGTCCTCTTGGCAGCCTTACTTCAGTCTATTTTTGGACGATAGCTGTCATTTATAACTCTGCAGGTTTGTGAATTACAGTGCCCCTGAGCTCCTTTCTTCAACTCGCTTTCTTTTGAGCTGGCCGCAACACCGCAGGATGGCTTCAGGCCCTAATCTGGTTCCGGCCCGGCATGCTGAGCCTTTGGTTAATTCCTCTTCCTGGTGGGAAATGAGAGTTAAATTTGCCCGTCCAGACACCTCCAGCTAGCCTCTCATTGGTTCTCGCTGTTCCTGTTCATCGTCCGCAGAATTTGCAAACTGGGCCAAACAGGAGGTTAAAGGGACTGACTCTCCAAGTCGGGAGAGTGTTAGTAAAGCGTCTGGAATGTTGCACCCGAGTACCAGGGGAGGAAAACTGAGACATATTTGAACACGTCTCCCGATCACATGGTTGATCATACTCTAGGTTCCACATGCATGTTTTAGCTGAAGGAAGAATACATTAAACCTGGGTAGTTGAAACCCGTGGAATGGGTACCATGCAATATGACTTCAAAGGGTCTTCATTTGCTCACCGAACCTCTCCAATCCTATCACTGCTGCGTTTATGCCCCTGTACACATGCTTGATTCTCTTTTGGAGACATAGCAATCCATAGGTTTTAAGATACTTACTAGTCAGGTACATTCTTAGGCGTTTAATATGGGGTGTTGAGTCCATTTCGTTGAGCAAGGAGTAGCTCTTGTCTATTCCATATTTGACTTAAGGAACTTTATCTGTGCTCATTTCAATCTCTGGTTTTATGCAGCACCCCAACTCACCTTTACCCTTAAGCAAGAATAAGTTGGTTTTCTATATTTGAGACCCTGTTCTGTTCTGTAATTCAGTTCCTGTGTAGCCAAGTTTACATTCCGTGTATTACTGATATCTTATGATGTTTCTTTTTCTGTGTGACTTATTTCAGTTAGAATCATCATACCTGAATCCACTCATTGTGCTGCTAAGGGCCTGATGACACAGATTTCATTGCTGAGTGATATTGCTTTGTAAGTAAATACCACAAGTTCTTTATCCATTTTTCACTTTCTGCGATGTTGAACTTGTACTGTAAACGAGATTCTTGTAAACAGAGCCATTCCAAACTTTGGGGTGGCTGTGTCTTTTTGATTTTAATTTCCCTAAGCTATAGGACCATAAGTGGCAGTGCCCTAGGCTCTGTTGCTTTGTTTTTTAGATGTTTCAGGAAACACCATACACTTCTCCCGAGTGGTTGTTGGCAATTTACATCCCGCCCATCAGCATAACAAGGCTCCCAGTTCTCCATGGCCTGTCCTGCCTTTCTGGATTTTACACTTTTTTCAGATGGCCCTTTTGACCGGGGGGAAGTGAGACTTCATTGTAGTGCAGATTTCCTTTGCAAGCTTGCTTGGTTGGCCAAAAAGGGCGTATGCGTTTTTTCCTGAATATATTCAGGAAAAAACGCATACGCCCTTTTTGGCCAAGTGCATCATTGTGGACGTTCTGCCTCTTTTCCTATGCTTTCAATGCAATTCCAGTCTACCTCCTGAAATCGGTTTCCTGCAATTCTGCCCCGCTTTCAAGTCCTCTTGGCAGCCTTACTTCAGTCTATTTTTGGACGATAGCTGTCATTTATAACTCTGCAGGTTTGTGAATTACAGTGCCCCTGAGCTCCTTTCTTCAACTCGCTTTCTTTTGAGCTGGCCGCAACACCGCAGGATGGCTTCAGGCCCTAATCTGGTTCCGGCCCGGCACGCTGAGCGTTTGGTTAATTCCTCTTCCTGGTGGGAAATGAGAGTTAAATTTGCCCGTCCAGACACCTCCAGCTAGCCTCTCATTGGTTCTCGCTATTCCTGTTCATCTTCCGCAGAAATTGCAAACTGGGCCAAACAGGAGGTTAAAGGGACTGACTCTCCAAGTCGGGAGAGTGTTAGTAAAGCGTCTGGAATGTTGCACCCGAGTACCAGGGTTCGAAAACTGAGACATATTTGAACACGTCTCCCGATCACATGGTTGATCATACTCTAGGTTCCACATGCATGTTTTAGCTGAAGGAAGAATACCTTAAACCTGGGTAGTTGAAACCCGTGGAATGGGTACCATGCAATATGACTTCAAAGGGTCTTCATTTGCTCACCGAACCTCTCCAATCCTATCACTGCTGCGTTTATTCCCCTGTACACATGCTTGATTCTCTTTCGGAGACATAGCAATCCATAGGTTTTAAGATACTTACTAGTCAGGTACATTCTTAGGCGTTTAATATGCGGTGTTGAGTCCATTTCGTTGAGCAAGGAGTAGCTCTTGTCTATTCCATATTTGACTTAAGGAACTTTATCTGTGCTCATTTCAATCTCTGGTTTTATGCAGCACCCCAACTCACCTTTCCCCTTAAGCAAGCATAAGTTGGTTTTCTAAATTTGAGACCCTGTTCTGTTCTGTAATTCAGTTCCTGTGTAGCCAAGTTTACATTCCGTGTATTACTGATATCTTATGATGTTTCTTTTTCTGTGTGACTTACTTCAGTTAGAATCATCATACCTGAATCCACTCATTGTGCTGCTAAGGGCCTGATGACACAGACTTCATTGCTGAGTGATATTGCTTTGTAAGTAAATACCACAACTTCTTTATCCATTTTTCACTTTCTGCGATGTTGAACTTGTACTGTAAACGAGGTTCTTGTAAACAGAGCCTTTCCAAACTTTGGGGTGGCTGTGTCTTTTTGATTTTAATTTCCCTATGCTATAGGACCATAAGTGGAAGTGCCCTAGGTTCTGTTGCTTTGTTTTTTAGATGTTTCAGGAAACACCATACACTTCTCCCGAGTGGTTGTTGGCAATTTACATCCCGCCCATCAGCATAACAAGGCTCCCAGTTCTCCATGGCCTGTCCTGCCTTTCTGGATTTTACACTTTTTTCAGATGGCCCTTTTGACCGGGGGGAAGTGAGACTTCATTGTAGTGCAGATTTCCTTTGCAAGCTTGCTTGGTTGGCCAAAAAGGGCGTATGCGTTTTTTCCTGAATATATTCAGGAAAAAACGCATACGCCCTTTTTGGCCAAGTGCATCATTGTGGACGTTCTGCCTCTTTTCCTATGCTTTCAATGCAATTCCAGTCTACCTCCTGAAATCGGTTTCCTGCAATTCTGCCCCGCTTTCAAGTCCTCTTGGCAGCCTTACTTCAGTCTATTTTTGGACGATAGCTGTCATTTATAACTCTGCAGGTTTGTGAATTACAGTGCCCCTGAGCTCCTTTCTTCAACTCGCTTTCTTTTGAGCTGGCCGCAACACCGCAGGATGGCTTCAGGCCCTAATCTGGTTCCGGTACGGCATGCTGAGCCTTTGGTTATTTCCTCTTCCTGGTGGGAAATGAGAGTTAAATTTGCCCGTCCAGACACCTCCAGCTAGCCTCTCATTGGTTCTCACTATTCCTGTTCATCTTCCGCAGAAATTGCAAACTGGGCCAAACAGGAGGTTAAAGGCGCTGACTCTCCAAGTGGGGAGAGTGTTAGTAAAGCGTCTGGAATGTTGCACCCGAGTACCCGGGGAGGAAAACTGAGACATATTTGAACACGTCTCCCGATCACATGGTTGATCATACTCTGGGTTCCACATGCATGTTTTAGCTGAAGGAAGAATACCTAAAACCTGGGTAGTTGAAACCCGTGGAATGGGTACCATGCAATATGACTTCAAAGGGTCTTCATTTGCTCACCGAACCTCTCCAATCCTATCACTGCTGCGTTTATGCCCCTGTACACATGCTTGATTCTCTTTCGGAGACATAGCAATCCATAGGTTTTAAGATACTTACTAGTCAGGTACATTCTTAGGCGTTTAATATGCGGTGTTGAGTCCATTTCGTTGAGCAAGGAGTAGCTCTTGTCTATTCCATATTTGGCTTAAGGAACTTTATCTGTGCTCATTTAAATCTCTGGTTTTATGCAGCACCCCAACTCACCTTTCCCCTTAAGCAAGCATAAGTTGGTTTTCTAAATTTGAGAACCTGTTCTGTTTTGGAATTCAGTTCCTGTGTAGCCAAGTTTACATTCCGTGTATTACTGATATCTTATGATGTTTCTTTTTCTGTGCAACTTATTTCAGTTAGAATCATCGTACCTGAATCCACTCATTATGCTGCTACGGGCCTGATGACATAGATTTCATTGCTGAGTGATACTGCATTGTACGTAAGTACCACAAGTTCTTTATCCATTCTTCACTTTCTGCGATGTTGAACTTGTACTGTAAACGAGGTTCTTGTAAACAGAGCCGTTCCAAACTTTGGGGTGGCTGTGTTTTTTTGATTTTAATTTCCCTAAGCTATAGGACCGTAAGTGGAAGTGCCCTAGGCTCTGTTGCTTTGTTTTTTAGATGTTTCAGGAAACACCATACACTTCTCCAGAGTGTCTGTTGGCAATTTACATCCCGCCCATCAGCATAACAAGGCTCCCAGTTCTCAATGGCCTGTTACCTTTCTGGATTTTACACTTTTTTCAGATGGCCCTTTTGTCCGGGGGGAAGTGAGACTTCATTGTAATGCAGATTTCCTTTGCAAGCTTGCTTGGTTGGCCAAAAAGGGCGTATGCGTTTTTTCCTGAATATATTCAGGAAAAAACGCATACGCCCTTTTTGGCCAAGTGCATCATTGTGGACGTTCTGCCTCTTTTCCTATGCTTTCAATGCAATTCCAGTCTACCTCCTGAAATCGGTTTCCTGCAATTCTGCCCCGCTTTCAAGTCCTCTTGGCAGCCTTACTTCAGTCTATTTTTGGACGATAGCTGTCATTTATAACTCTGCAGGTTTGTGAATTACAGTGCCCCTGAGCTCCTTTCTTCAACTCGCTTTCTTGTGACCTGGCCGCAACACCGCAGGATGGCTTCAGGCCCTAATCTGGTTCCGGCACGGCACCCTGAGCCTTTGGTTATTTCCGCCTCCTGGTGGGAAATGAGAGTTAAATTTGCCCGTCCAGACACCTCCAGCTAGCCTCTCATTGGTTCTCGCTATTCCTGTTCATCTTCCGCAGAAATTGCAAACTGGGCCAAACAGGAGGTTAAAGGCGCTGACTCTCCAAGTGGGGAGAGTGTTAGTAAAGCGTCTGGAATGTTGCACCCGAGTACCAGGGGAGGAAAACTGAGACATATTTGAACACGTCTCCCGTTCACATGGTTGATCATACTTGGGTTCCACATGCATGTTTTAGCTGAAGGAAGAATACCTTAAACCTGGAGAGTTAAGACCCGTGTAATGGGTACCATGCAATATGACTTCAAAGGGTCTTCATTTGCTCACCGAACCTCTCCAATCCTATCACTGCTGCGTTTATGCCCCTGTACACATGCTTGATTCACTTTCGGAGACATAGCAATCCATAGGTTTTAAGATACTTACTAGTCAGGTACATTCTTAGGCGCTTAATATGCGGTGTTGAGTCCATTTCGTTGAGCAAGGAGTAGCTCTTGTCTATTCCATATTTGGCTTAAGGAACTTTATCTGTGCTCATTTCAATCTCTGGTTTTATGCAGCACCCCAACTCACCTTTCCCCTTAAGCAAGCATAAGTTGGTTTTCTAAATTTGAGACCCTGTTCTGTTCTGTAATTCAGTTCCTGTGTAGCCAAGTTTACATTCCGTGTATTACTGATATCTTATGATGTTTCTTTTTCTGTGTGACTTATTTCAGTTAGAATCATCATACCTGAATCCACTCATTGTGCTGCTAAGGGCCTGATGACACAGATTTCATTGCTGAGTGATATTGCTTTGTAAGTAAATACCACAACTTCCTTATCCATTTTTCACTTTCTGCGATGTTGAACTTGTACTGTAAATGAGGTTCTTGTAAACAGAGCCGTTCCAAACTTTGGGGTGGCTGTGTCTTTTTGATTTTAATTTCCCTAAGCTATAGGACCATAAGTGGAAGTGCCCTAGGTTCTGTTGCTTTGTTTTTTAGATGTTTCAGGAAACACCATACACTTCTCCCGAGTGGTTGTTGGCAGTTTACATCCCGCCCATCAGCATAACAAGGCTCCCAGTTCTCCATGGCCTGTCCTGCCTTTCTGGATTTTACACTTTTTTCAGATGGCCCTTTTGACCGGGGGGAAGTGAGACTTCATTGTAGTGCAGATTTCCTTTGCAAGCTTGCTTGGTTGGCCAAAAAGGGCGTATGCGTTTTTTCCTGAATATATTCAGGAAAAAACGCATACGCCCTTTTTGGCCAAGTGCATCATTGTGGACGTTCTGCCTCTTTTCCTATGCTTTCAATGCAATTCCAGTCTACCTCCTGAAATCGGTTTCCTGCAATTCTGCCCCGCTTTCAAGTCCTCTTGGCAGCCTTACTTCAGTCTATTTTTGGACGATAGCTGTCATTTATAACTCTGCAGGTTTGTGAATTACAGTGCCCCTGAGCTCCTTTCTTCAACTCGCTTTCTTTTGAGCTGGCCGCAACACCGCAGGATGGCTTCAGGCCCTAATCTGGTTCCGGCCCGGCACGCTGAGCGTTTGGTTATTTCCTCTTCCTGGTGGGAAATGAGAGTTAAATTTGCCCGTCCAGACACCTCCAGCTAGCCTCTCATTGGTTCTCGCTATTCCTGTTCATCTTCCGCAGAAATTGCAAACTGGGCCAAACAGGAGGTTAAAGGGACTGACTCTCCAAGTCGGGAGAGTGTTAGTAAAGCGTCTGGAATGTTGCACCCGAGTACCAGGGTACGAAAACTGAGACATATTTGAACACGTCTCCCGATCACATGGTTTATCATACTCTAGGTTCCACATGCATGTTTTAGCTGAAGGAAGAATACCTTAAACCTGGGTAGTTGAAACCCGTGGAATGGGTACCATGCAATATGACTTCAAAGGGTCTTCATTTGCTCACCGAACCTCTCCAATCCTATCACTGCTGTGTTTATGCCCCTGTACACATGCTTGATTCTCTTTCGGAGACATAGCAATCCATAGGTTTTAAGATACTTACTAGTCAGGTACATTCTTAGGCGTTTAATATGCGGTGTTGAGTCCATTTCGTTGAGCAAGGAGTAGCTCTTGTCTATTCCATATTTGGCTTAAGGAACTTTATCTGTGCTCATTTCAATCTCTGGTTTTATGCAGCACCCCAACTCACCTTTACCCTTAAGCAAGAATAAGTTGGTTTTCTAAATTTGAGACCCTGTTCTGTTCTGTAATTCAGTTCCTGTGTAGCCAAGTTTACATTCCGTGTATTACTGATATCTTATGATGTTTCTTTTTCTGAGTGACTTATTTCAGTTAGAATCATCATACCTGAATCCACTCATTGTGCTGCTAAGGGCCTGATGACACAGATTTCATTGCTGAGTGATATTGCTTTGTAAGTAAATACCACAACTTCTTTATCCATTTTTCACTTTCTGCGATGTTGAACTTGTACTGTAAACGAGGTTCTTGTAAACAGAGCCGTTCCAAACTTTGGGGTGGCTGTGTCTTTTTGATTTTAATTTCCCTAAGCTATAGGACCATAAGTGGCAGTGCCCTAGGCTCTGTTGCTTTGTTTTTTAGATGTTTCAGGAAACACCATACACTTCTCCCGAGTGGTTGTTGGCAATTTACATCCCGCCCATCAGCATAACAAGGCTCCCAGTTCTCCATGGCCTGTCCTGCCTTTCTGGATTTTACACTTTTTTCAGATGGCCCTTTTGACCGGGGGGAAGTGAGACTTCATTGTAGTGCAGATTTCCTTTGCAAGCTTGCTTGGTTGGCCAAAAAGGGCGTATGCGTTTTTTCCTGAATATATTCAGGAAAAAACGCATACGCCCTTTTTGGCCAAGTGCATCATTGTGGACGTTCTGCCTCTTTTCCTATGCTTTCAATGCAATTCCAGTCTACCTCCTGAAATCGGTTTCCTGCAATTCTGCCCCGCTTTCAAGTCCTCTTGGCAGCCTTACTTCAGTCTATTTTTGGACGATAGCTGTCATTTATAACTCTGCAGGTTTGTGAATTACAGTGCCCCTGAGCTCCTTTCTTCAACTCGCTTTCTTTTGAGCTGGCCGCAACACCGCAGGATGGCTTCAGGCCCTAATCTGGTTCCGGCCCGGCACGCTGAGCGTTTGGTTAATTCCTCTTCCTGGTGGGAAATGAGAGTTAAATTTGCCCGTCCAGACACCTCCAGCTAGCCTCTCATTGGTTCTCGCTATTCCTGTTCATCTTCCGCAGAAATTGCAAACTGGGCCAAACAGGAGGTTAAAGGGACTGACTCTCCAAGTCGGGAGAGTGTTAGTAAAGCGTCTGGAATGTTGCACCCGAGTACCAGGGTACGAAAACTGAGATATATTTGAACACGTCTCCCGATCACATGGTTTATCATACTCTAGGTTCCACATGCATGTTTTAGCTGAAGGAAGAATACCTTAAACCTGGGTAGTTGAAACCCGTGGAATGGGTACCATGCAATATGACTTCAAAGGGTCTTCATTTGCTCACCGAACCTCTCCAATCCTATCACTGCTGCGTTTATGCCCCTGTACACATGCTTGATTCTGTTTTGGAGACATAGCAATCCATAGGTTTTAAGATAGTTACTAGTCAGGTACATTCTTAGGCGTTTAATATGGGGTGTTGAGTCCATTTCGTTGAGCAAGGAGTAGCTCTTGTCTATTCCATATTTGGCTTAAGGAACTTTATCTGTGCTCATTTCAATCTCTGGTTTTATGCAGCACCCCAACTCACCTTTACCCTTAAGCAAGAATAAGTTGGTTTTCTAAATTTGAGACCCTGTTCTGTTCTGTAATTCAGTTCCTGTGTAGCCAAGTTTACATTCCGTGTATTACTGATATCTTATGATGTTTCTTTTTCTGAGTGACTTACTTCAGTTAGAATCATCATACCTGAATCCACTCATTGTGCTGCTAAGGGCCTGATGACACAGATTTCATTGCTGAGTGATATTGCTTTGTAAGTAAATACCACAAGTTCTTTATCCATTTTTCACTTTCTGCGATGTTGAACTTGTACTGTAAACGAGGTTCTTGTAAACAGAGCCGTTCCAAACTTTGGGGTGGCTGTGTCTTTTTGATTTTAATTTCCCTAAGCTATAGGACCATAAGTGGCAGTGCCCTAGGCTCTGTTGCTTTGTTTTTTAGATGTATCAGGAAACACCATACACTTCTCCCGAGTGGTTGTTGGCAATTTACATCCCGCCCATCAGCATAACAAGGCTCCCAGTTCTCCATGGCCTGTCCTGCCTTTCTGGATTTTACACTTTTTTCAGATGGCCCTTTTGACCGGGGGGAAGTGAGACTTCATTGTAGTGCAGATTTCCTTTGCAAGCTTGCTTGGTTGGCCAAAAAGGGCGTATGCGTTTTTTCCTGAATATATTCAGGAAAAAACGCATACGCCCTTTTTGGCCAAGTGCATCATTGTGGACGTTCTGCCTCTTTTCCTATGCTTTCAATGCAATTCCAGTCTACCTCCTGAAATCGGTTTCCTGCAATTCTGCCCCGCTTTCAAGTCCTCTTGGCAGCCTTACTTCAGTCTATTTTTGGACGATAGCTGTCATTTATAACTCTGCAGGTTTGTGAATTACAGTGCCCCTGAGCTCCTTTCTTCAACTCGCTTTCTTTTGAGCTGGCCGCAACACCGCAGGATGGCTTCAGGCCCTAATCTGGTTCCGGTACGGCATGCTGAGCCTTTGGTTATTTCCTCTTCCTGGTGGGAAATGAGAGTTAAATTTGCCCGTCCAGACACCTCCAGCTAGCCTCTCATTGGTTCTCACTATTCCTGTTCATCTTCCGCAGAAATTGCAAACTGGGCCAAACAGGAGGTTAAAGGCGCTGACTCTCCAAGTGGGGAGAGTGTTAGTAAAGCGTCTGGAATGTTGCACCCGAGTACCAGGGGAGGAAAACTGAGACATATTTGAACACGTCTCCCGATCACATGGTTGATCATACTCTGGGTTCCACATGCATGTTTTAGCTGAAGGAAGAATACCTAAAACCTGGGTAGTTGAAACCCGTGGAATGGGTACCATGCAATATGACTTCAAAGGGTCTTCATTTGCTCACCGAACCTCTCCAATCCTATCACTGCTGCGTTTATGCCCCTGTACACATGCTTGATTCTCTTTCGGAGACATAGCAATCCATAGGTTTTAAGATACTTACTAGTCAGGTACATTCTTAGGCGTTTAATATGCGGTGTTGAGTCCATTTCGTTGAGCAAGGAGTAGCTCTTGTCTATTCCATATTTGGCTTAAGGAACTTTATCTGTGCTCATTTCAATCTCTGGTTTTATGCAGCACCCCAACTCACCTTTACCCTTAAGCAAGCATAAGTTGGTTTTCTAAATTTGAGAACCTGTTCTGTTTTGGAATTCAGTTCCTGTGTAGCCAAGTTTACATTCCGTGTATTAGTGATATCTTATGATGTTTCTTTTTCTGTGCAACTTATTTCAGTTAGAATCATCGTACCTGAATCCACTCATTATGCTGCTACGGGCCTGATGACATAGATTTCATTGCTGAGTGATACTGCATTGTACGTAAGTACCACAAGTTCTTTATCCATTTTTCACTTTCTGCGATGTTGAACTTGTACTGTAAACGAGGTTCTTGTAAACAGAGCCGTTCCAAACTTTGGGGTGGCTGTGTCTTTTTGATTTTAATTTCCCTAAGCTATAGGACCATAAGTGGAAGTGCCCTAGGCTCTGTTGCTTTGTTTTTTAGATGTTTCAGGAAACACCATACACTTCTCCAGAGTGTCTGTTGGCAATTTACATCCCGCCCATCAGCATAACAAGGCTCCCAGTTCTCCATGGCCTGTCCTGCCTTTCTGGATTTTACACTTTTTTCAGATGGCCCTTTTGACCGGGGGGAAGTGAGACTTCATTGTAGTGCAGATTTCCTTTGCAAGCTTGCTTGGTTGGCCAAAAAGGGCGTATGCGTTTTTCCCTGAATATATTCAGGAAAAAACGCATACGCCCTTTTTGGCCAAGTGCATCATTGTGGACGTTCTGCCTCTTTTCCTATGCTTTCAATGCAATTCCAGTCTACCTCCTGAAATCGGTTTCCTGCAATTCTGCCCCGCTTTCAAGTCCTCTTGGCAGCCTTACTTCAGTCTATTTTTGGACAATAGCTGTCATTTATAACTCTGCAGGTTTGTGAATTACAGTGCCCCTGAGCTCCTTTCTTCAACTCGCTTTCTTGTGACCTGGCCGCAACACCGCAGGATGGCTTCAGGCCCTAATCTGGTTCCGGCCCGGCATGCTGAGCCTTTGGTTAATTCCTCTTCCTGGTGGGAAATGAGAGTTAAATTTGCCTGTCCAGACACCTCCAGCTAGCCTCTCATTGGTTCTCGCTATTCCTGTTCATCTTCCGCAGAAATTGCAAACTGGGCCAAACAGGAGGTTAAAGGGACTGACTCTCCAAGTGGGGAGAGTGTTAGTAAAGCGTCTGGAAAGTTGCACCCGAGTACCAGGGGAGGAAAACTGAGACATATTTGAACACGTCTCCCGATCACATGGTTGATCATACTCTAGGTTCCACATGCATGTTTTAGCTGAAGGAAGAATACATTAAACCTGGGTAGTTGAAACCCGTGGAATGGGTACCATGCAATATGACTTCAAAGGGTCTTCATTTGCTCACCGAACCTCTCCAATCCTATCATTGCTGCGTTTATGCCCCTGTACACATGCTTGATTCTCTTTTGGAGACATAGCAATCCATAGCTTTTAAGATACTTACTAGTCAGGTACATTCTTAGGGGTTTAATATGGGGTGTTGAGTCCATTTCGTTGAGCAAGGAGTAGCTCTTGTCTATTCCATATTTGGCTTAAGGAACTTTATCTGTGCTCATTTCAATCTCTGGTTTTATGCAGCACCCCAACTCACCTTTACCCTTAAGCAAGAATAAGTTGGTTTTCTAAATTTGAGACCCTGTTCTGTTCTGTAATTCAGTTCCTGTGTAGCCAAGTTTATATTCCGTGTATTACTGATATCTTATGATGTTTCTTTTTCTGTGTGACTTATTTCGGTTAGAATCATCATACCTGAATCCACTCATTGTGCTGCTAAGGGCCTGATGACACAGATTTCATTTCTGAGTGATATTGCTTTGTAAGTAAATACCACATCTTCTTTATCCATTTTTCACTTTCTGCGATGTTGAACTTGTACTGTAAACGAGGTTCTTGTAAACAGAGCCGTTCCAAACTTTGGGGTGGCTGTGTCTTTTTGATTTTAATTTCCCTAAGCTATAGGACCATAAGTGGCAGTGCCCTAGGCTCTGTTGCTTTGTTTTTTAGTTGTTTCAGGAAACACCATACACTTCTCCCGAGTGGTTGTTGGCAATTTACATCCCGCCCATCAGCATAACAAGGCTCCCAGTTCTCCATGGCCTGTCCTGCCTTTCTGGATTTTACACTTTTTTCAGATGGCCCTTTTGACCGGGGGGAAGTGAGACTTCATTGTAGTGCAGATTTCCTTTGCAAGCTTGCTTGGTTGGCCAAAAAGGGCGTATGCGTTTTTTCCTGAATATATTCAGGAAAAAACGCATACGCCCTTTTTGGCCAAGTGCATCATTGTGGACGTTCTGCCTCTTTTCCTATGCTTTCAATGCAATTCCAGTCTACCTCCTGAAATCGGTTTCCTGCAATTCTGCCCCGCTTTCAAGTCCTCTTGGCAGCCTTACTTCAGTCTATTTTTGGACGATAGCTGTCATTTATAACTCTGCAGGTTTGTGAATTACAGTGCCCCTGAGCTCCTTTCTTCAACTCGCTTTCTTGTGACCTGGCCGCAACACCGCAGGATGGCTTCAGGCCCTAATGTGGTTCCGGCACGGCACGCTGAGCCTTTGGTTATTTCCGCCTCCTGGTGGGAAATGAGAGTTAAATTTGCCCGTCCAGACACCTCCAGCTAGCCTCTCATTGGTTCTCGCTATTCCTGTTCATCTTCCGCAGAAATTGCAAACTGGGCCAAACAGGAGGTTAAAGGCGCTGACTCTCCAAGTGGGGAGAGTGTTAGTAAAGCGTCTGGAATGTTGCACCCGAGTACCAGGGGAGGAAAACTGAGACATATTTGAACACGTCTCCCGATCACATGGTTGATCATACTTGGGTTCCACATGCATGTTTTAGCTGAAGGAAGAATACCTTAAACCTGGAGAGTTAAGACCCGTGTAATGGGTACCATGCAATATGACTTCAAAGGGTCTTCATTTGCTCACCGAACCTCTCCAATCCTATCACTGCTGCGTTCATGCCCCTGTACACATGCTTGATTCTCTTTCGGAGACATAGCAATCCATAGGTTTTAAGATACTTACTAGTCAGGTACATTCTTAGGCGCTTAATATGCGGTGTTGAGTCCATTTCGTTGAGCAAGGAGTAGCTCTTGTCTATTCCATATTTGGCTTAAGGAACTTTATCTGTGCTCATTTCAATCTCTGGTTTTATGCAGCACCCCAACTCACCTTTCCCCTTAAGCAAGAATAAGTTGGTTTTCTAAATTTGAGACCCTGTTCTGTTCTGTAATTCAGTTCCTGTGTAGCCAAGTTTACATTCCGTGTATTACTGATATCTTATGATGTTTCTTTTTCTGTGTGACTTATTTCAGTTAGAATCATCATACCTGAATCCACTCATTGTGCTGCTAAGGGCCTGATGACACAGATTTCATTGCTGAGTGATATTGCTTTGTAAGTAAATACCACAACTTCTTTATCCATTTTTCACTTTCTGCGATGTTGAACGAGGTTCTTGTAAACGAGGTTCTTGTAAACAGAGCCGTTCCAAACTTTGGGGTGGCTGTGTCTTTTTGATTTTAATTTCCCTAAGCTATAGGACCATAAGTGGAAGTGCCCTAGGTTCTGTTGCTTTGTTTTTTAGATGTTTCAGGAAACACCATACACTTCTCCCGAGTGTCTGTTGGCAATTTACATCCCGCCCATCAGCATAACAAGGCTCCCAGTTCTCCATGGCCTGTCCTGCCTTTCTGGATTTTACACTTTTTTCAGATGGCCCTTTTGACCGGGGGGAAGTGAGACTTCATTGTAGTGCAGATTTCCTTTGCAAGCTTGCTTGGTTGGCCAAAAAGTGCGTATGCGTTTTTTCCTGAATATATTCAGGAAAAAACGCATACGCCCTTTTTGGCCAAGTGCATCATTGTGGACGTTCTGCCTCTTTTCCTATGCTTTCAATGCAATTCCAGTCTACCTCCTGAAATCGGTTTCCTGCAATTCTGCCAAGCTTTCAAGTCCTCTTGGCAGCCTTACTTCAGTCTATTTTTGGACGATAGCTGTCATTTATAACTCTGCAGGTTTGTGAATTACAGTGTGCCTGAGCTCCTTTCTTCAACTCGCTTTCTTTTGAGCTGGCCGCAACACCGCAGGATGGCTTCAGGCCCTAATCTGGTTCCGGCACGGCACGCTGAGCGTTTGGTTAATTCCTCTTCCTGGTGGGAAATGAGAGTTAAATTTGCGCGTCCAGACACCTCCAGCTAGCCTCTCATTGGTTCTCGCTATTCCTGTTCATCTTCCGCAGAAATTGCAAACTGGGCCAAACAGGAGGTTAAAGGCGCTGACTCTCCAAGTGGGGAGAGTGTTAGTAAAGCGTCTGGAATGTTGCACCCGAGTACCAGGGGAGGAAAACTGAGACATATTTGAACACGTCTCCCGTTCACATGGTTGATCATACTTGGGTTCCACATGCATGTTTTAGCTGAAGGAAGAATACCTTAAACCTGGGTAGTTGAAACCCGTGGAATGGGTACCATGCAATATGACTTCAAAGGGTCTTCATTTGCTCACCGAACCTCTCCAATCCTATCACTGCTGCGTTTATTCCCCTGTACACATGCTTGATTCTCTTTCGGAGACATAGCAATCCATAGGTTTTAAGATACTTACTAGTCAGGTACATTCTTAGGCGTTTAATATGCGGTGTTGAGTCCATTTCGTTGAGCAAGGAGTAGCTCTTGTCTATTCCATATTTGACTTAAGGAACTTTATCTGTGCTCATTTCAATCTCTGGTTTTATGCAGCACCCCAACTCACCTTTACCCTTAAGCAAGCATAAGTTGGTTTTCTAAATTTGAGACCCTGTTCTGTTCTGTAATTCAGTTCCTGTGTAGCCAAGTTTACATTCCGTGTATTACTGATATCTTATGATGTTTCTTTTTCTGTGTGACTTACTTCAGGTAGAATCATCATACCTGAATCCACTCATTGTGCTGCTAAGGGCCTGATGACACAGACTTCATTGCTGAGTGATATTGCTTTGTAAGTAAATACCACAACTTCTTTATCCATTTTTCACTTTCTGCGATGTTGAACTTGTACTGTAAACGAGGTTCTTGTAAACAGAGCCGTTCCAAACTTTGGGGTGGCTGTGTCTTTTTGATTTTAATTTCCCTAAGCTATAGGACCATAAGTGGTAGTGCCCTAGGTTCTGTTGCTTTGTTTTTTAGATGTTTCAGGAAACACCATACACTTCTCCCGAGTGTCTGTTGGCAATTTACATCCCGCCCATCAGCATAACAAGGCTCCCAGTTCTCCATGGCCTGTCCTGCCTTTCTGGATTTTACACTTTTTTCAGATGGCCCTTTTGACCGGGGGGAAGTGAGACTTCATTGTAGTGCAGATTTCCTTTGCAAGCTTGCTTGGTTGGCCAAAAAGGGCGTATGCGTTTTTTCCTGAATATATTCAGGAAAAAACGCATACGCCCTTTTTGGCCAAGTGCATCATTGTGGACGTTCTGCCTCTTTTCCTATGCTTTCAATGCAATTCCAGTCTACCTCCTGAAATCGGTTTCCTGCAATTCTGCCCCGCTTTCAAGTCCTCTTGGCAGCCTTACTTCAGTCTATTTTTGGACGATAGCTGTCATTTATAACTCTGCAGGTTTGTGAATTACAGTGCCCCTGAGCTCCTTTCTTCAACTCGTTTTCTTTTGAGCTGGCCGCAACACGGCAGGATGTCTTCAGGCCCTAATCTAGTTCCGGTACGGCACGCTGAGCCTTTGGTTATTTCCTCTTCCTGGTGGGAAATGAGAGTTAAATTTGCCCGTGCAGACACCTCCAGCTAGCCTCTCATTGGTTCTCGCTATTCCTGTTCATCTTCCGCAGAAATTGCAAACTGGGCCAAACAGGAGGTTAAAGGCGCTGACTCTCCAAGTGGGGAGAGTGTTAGTAAAGCGTCTGGAATGTTGCACCCGAGTACCAGGGGAGGAAAACTGAGACATATTTGAACACGTCTCCCGATCACATGGTTGATCATACTCTGGGTTCCACATGCATGTTTTAGCTGAAGGAAGAATACCTAAAACCTGGGTAGTTGAAACCCGTGGAATGGGTACCATGCAATATGACTTCAAAGGGTCTTCATTTGCTCACCGAACCTCTCCAATCCTATCACTGCTGCGTTTATGCCCCTGTACACATGCTTGATTCTCTTTTGGAGACATAGCAATCCATAGGTTTTAAGATACTTACTAGTCAGGTACATTCTTAGGCGTTTAATATGGGGTGTTGAGTCCATTTCGTTGAGCAAGGAGTAGCTCTTGTCTATTCCATATTTGGATTAAGGAAATTTATCTGTGCTCATTTCAATCTCTGGTTTTATGCAGCACCCCAACTCACCTTTCCCCTTAAGCAAGCATAAGTTGGTTTTCTAAATTTGAGAACCTGTTCTGTTTTGGAATTCAGTTCCTGTGGAGCCAAGTTTACATTCCGTGTATTAGTGATATCTTATGATGTTTCTTTTTCTGTGTAACTTATTTCAGTTAGAATCATCGTACCTGAATCCACTCATTATGCTGCTACGGGCCTGATCACATAGATTTCATTGCTGAGTGATACTGCATTGTACGTAAGTACCACAAGTTCTTTATCCATTTTTCACTTTCTGCGATGTTGAACTTGTACTGTAAACGAGGTTCTTGTAAACAGAGCCGTTCCAAACTTTGGGGTGGCTGTGTCTTTTTGATTTTAATTTCCCTAAGCTATAGGACCATAAGTGGCAGTGCCCTAGGCTCTGTTGCTTTGTTTTTTAGTTGTTTCAGGAAACACCATACACTTCTCCCGAGTGGTTGTTGGCAATTTACATCCCGCCCATCAGCATAACAAGGCTCCCAGTTCTCCATGGCCTGTCCTGCCTTTCTGGATTTTACACTTTTTTCAGATGGCCCTTTTGACCGGGGGGAAGTGAGACTTCATTGTAGTGCAGATTTCCTTTGCAAGCTTGCTTGGTTGGCCAAAAAGGGCGTATGCGTTTTTTCCTGAATATATTCAGGAAAAAACGCATACGCCCTTTTTGGCCAAGTGCATCATTGTGGACGTTCTGCCTCTTTTCCTATGCTTTCAATGCAATTCCAGTCTACCTCCTGAAATCGGTTTCCTGCAATTCTGCCCCGCTTTCAAGTCCTCTTGGCAGCCTTACTTCAGTCTATTTTTGGACGATAGCTGTCATTTATAACTCTGCAGGTTTGTGAATTACAGTGCCCCTGAGCTCCTTTCTTCAACTCGCTTTCTTTTGAGCTGGCCGCAACACCGCAGGATGGCTTCAGGCCCTAATCTGGTTCCGGCCTGGCACGCTGAGCCTTTGGTTATTTCCTCCTCCTGTTGGGAAATGAGAGTTAAATTTGCCCGTCCAGACACCTCCAGCTAGCCTCTCATTGGTTCTCGCTATTCCTGTTCATCTTCTGCAGAAATTGCAAACTGTGCCAAACAGGAGGTTAAAGGTGCTGACTCTCCAAGTGGGGAGAGTGTTAGTAAAGCGTCTGGAATGTTGCACCCGAGTACCAGGGGAGGAAAACTGAGACATATTTGAACACGTCTCCCGATCACATGGTTGATCATACTCTGGGTTCCACATGCATGTTTTAGCTGAAGGAAGAATACCTAAAACCTGGGTAGTTGAAACCCGTGGAATGGGTACCATGCAATATGACTTCAAAGGGTCTTCATTTGCTCACTGAACCTCTCCAATCCTATCACTGCTGCGTTTATGCCCCTGTACACATGCTTGATTCTCTTTCGGAGACATAGCAATCCATAGGTTTTAAGATACTTACTAGTCAGGTACATTCTTAGGCGTTTAATATGGGGTTTTGAGTCCATTTCGTTGAGCAAGGAGTAGCTCTTGTCTATTCCATATTTGGCTTAAGGAACTTTATCTGTGCTCATTTCAATCTCTGGTTTTATGCAGCACCCCAACTCACCTTTACCCTTAAGCAAGCATAAGTTGGTTTTCTAAATTTGAGACCCTGTTCTGTTTTGCAATGCAGTTCCTGTGTAGCCAAGTTTACATTCCGTGTATTACTGATATCTTATGATGTTTCTTTTTCTGTGTGACTTATTTCAGTTAGAATCATCGTACCTGAATCCACTCATTATGCTGCTACGGGCCTGATGACATAGATTTCATTGCTGAGTGATACTGCATTGTACGTAAGTACCACAAGTTCTTTATCCATTTTTCACTTTCTGCGATGTTGAACTTGTACTGTAAACGAGATTCTTGTAAACAGAGGCGTCCCAAACTTTGGGGTGGCTGTGTCTTTTTGATTTTAATTTCCCTAAGCTATAGGACCATAAGTGGCAGTGCCCTAGGCTCTGTTGCTTTGTTTTTTAGATGTTTCAGGAGACACCATACACTTCTCCCGAGTGTCTGTTGGCAATTTACATCCCGCCCATCAGCATAACAAGGCTCCCAGTTCTCCATGGCCTGTCCTGCCTTTCTGGATTTTACACTTTTTTCAGATGGCCCTTTTGACCGGGGGGAAGTGAGACTTCATTGTAGTGCAGATTTCCTTTGCAAGCTTGCTTGGTTGGCCAAAAAGGGCGTATGCGTTTTTTCCTGAATATATTCAGGAAAAAACGCATACGCCCTTTTTGGCCAAGTGCATCATTGTGGACGTTCTGCCTCTTTTCCTATGCTTTCAATGCAATTCCAGTCTACCTCCTGAAATCGGTTTCCTGCAATTCTGCCCCGCTTTCAAGTCCTCTTGGCAGCCTTACTTCAGTCTATTTTTGGACGATAGCTGTCATTTATAACTCTGCAGGTTTGTGAATTACAGTGCCCCTGAGCTCCTTTCTTCAACTCGCTTTCTTGTGACCTGGCCGCAACACCGCAGGATGGCTTCAGGCCCTAATCTGGTTCCGGCCCGGCATGCTGAGCCTTTGGTTAATTCCTCCTCCTGGTGGGAAATGAGAGTTAAATTTGCCCGTCCAGACACCTCCAGCTAGCCTCTCATTGGTTCTCGCTATTCCTGTTCATCTTCCGCAGAAATTGCAAACTGGGCCAAACAGGAGGTTAAAGGGACTGACTCTCCAAGTGGGGAGAGTGTTAGTAAAGCGTCTGGAATGTTGCACCCGAGTACCAGGGGAGGAAAACTGAGACATATTTGAACACGTCTCCCGATCACATGGTTGATCATACTCTAGGTTCCACATGCATGTTTTAGCTGAAGGAAGAATACCTTAAACCTGGGTAGCTGAAACCCGTGGAATGGGTACCATGCAATATGACTTCAAAGGGTCTTCATTTGCTCACCGAACCTCTCCAATCCTATCACTGCTGCGTTTATGCCCCTGTACACACGCTTGATTCTCTTTTGGAGACATAGCAATCCATAGGTTTTAAGATACTTACTAGTCAGGTACATTCTTAGGGGTTTAATATGGGGTTTTGAGTCCATTTCGTTGAGCAAGGAGTAGCTCTTGTCTATTCCATATTTGGCTTAAGGAACTTTATCTGTGCTCATTTCAATCTCTGGTTTTATGCAGCACCCCAACTCACCTTTCCCCTTAAGCAAGCATAAGTTGGTTTTCTAAATTTGAGACCCTGTTCTGTTCTGTAATTCAGTTCCTGTGTAGCCAAGTTTACATTCCGTGTATTAGTGATATCTTATGATGTTTCTTTTTCTGTGTGCCTTATTTCAGTTAGAATCATCGTACCTGAATCCACTCATTATGCTGCTACGGGCCTGATGACATAGATTTCATTGCTGAGTGATACTGCATTGTACGTAAGTACCACAAGTTCTTTATCCATTTTTCACTTTCTGCGATGTTGAACTTGTACTGTAAACGAGGTTCTTGTAAACAGAGGCGTCCCAAACTTTGGGGTGGCTGTGTCTTTTTGATTTTAATTTCCCTAAGCTATAGGACCATAAGTGGAAGTGCCCTAGGCTCTGTTGCTTTGTTTTTTAGATGTTTCAGGAAACACCATACACTTCTCCCGAGTGTCTGTTGGCAATTTACATCCCGCCCATCAGCATAACAAGGCTCCCAGTTCTCCATGGCCTGTCCTGCCTTTCTGGATTTTACACTTTTTTCAGATGGCCCTTTTGACCGGGGGGAAGTGAGACTTCATTGTAGTGCAGATTTCCTTTGCAAGCTTGCTTGGTTGGCCAAAAAGGGCGTATGCGTTTTTTCCTGAATATATTCAGGAAAAAACGCATACGCCCTTTTTGGCCAAGTGCATCATTGTGGACGTTCTGCCTCTTTTCCTATGCTTTCAATGCAATTCCAGTCTACCTCCTGAAATCGGTTTCCTGCAATTCTGCCCCGCTTTCAAGTCCTCTTGGCAGCCTTACTTCAGTCTATTTTTGGACGATAGCTGTCATTTATAACTCTGCAGGTTTGTGAATTACAGTGCCCCTGAGCTCCTTTCTTCAACTCGCTTTCTTGTGACCTGGCCGCAACACCGCAGGATGGCTTCAGGCCCTAATCTGGTTCCGGCACGGCACGCTGAGCCTTTGGTTAATTCCTCTTCCTGGTGGGAAATGAGAGTTAAATTTGCCCGTCCAGACACCTCCAGCTAGCCTCTCATTGGTTCTCGCTATTCCTGTTCATCTTCCGCAGAAATTGCAAACTGGGCCAAACAGGAGGTTAAAGGGACTGACGCTCCAAGTGGGGAGAGTGTTAGTAAAGCGTCTGGAAAGTTGCACGCGAGTACCAGGGGAGGAAAACTGAGACATATTTGAACACGTCTCCCGTTCACATGGTTGATCATACTCTAGGTTCCACATGCATGTTTTAGCTGAAGGAAGAATACCTTAAACCTGGGTAGTTGAAACCCGTGGAATGGGTACCATGCAATATGACTTCAAAGGGTCTTCATTTGCTCACCGAACCTCTCCAATCCTATCACTGCTGCGTTTATGCCCCTGTACACATGCTTGATTCTCTTTCGGAGACATAACAATCCATAGGTTTTAAGATACTTACTAGTCAGGTACATTCTTAGGCGTTTAATATGCGGTGTTGAGTCCATTTCGTTGAGCAAGGAGTAGCTCTTGTCTATTCCATATTTGACTTAAGGAACTTTATCTGTGCTCATTTCAATCTCTGGTTTTATGCAGCACCCCAACTCACCTTTCCCCTTAAGCAAGCATAAGTTGGTTTTCTAAATTTGAGACCCTGTTCTGTTCTGTAATTCAGTTCCTGTGTAGCCAAGTTTACATTCCGTGTATTACTGATATCTTATGATGTTTCTTTTTCTGTGTGACCTATTTCAGTTAGAATCATCATACCTGAATCCACTCATTGTGCTGCTAAGGGCCTGATGACACAGATTTCATTGCTGAGTGATATTGCTTTGTAAGTAAATACCACAACTTCTTTATGCATTTTTCACTTTCTGCGATGTTGAACTTGTACTGTAAACGAGGTTCTTGTAAACAGAGGCGTCCCAAACTTTGGGGTGGCTGTGTCTTTTTGATTTTAATTTCCCTAAGCTATAGGACCATAAGTGGAAGTGCCCTAGGCTCTGTTGCTTTGTTTTTTAGATGTTTCAGGAAACACCATACACTTCTCCCGAGTGTCTGTTGTCAATTTACATCCCGCCCATCAGCATAACAAGGCTCCCAGTTCTCCATGGCCTGTCCTGCCTTTCTGGATTTTACACTTTTTTCAGATGGCCCTTTTGACCGGGGGGAAGTGAGACTTCATTGTAGTGCAGATTTCCTTTGCAAGCTTGCTTGGTTGGCCAAAAAGGGCGTATGCGTTTTTTCCTGAATATATTCAGGAAAAAACGCATACGCCCTTTTTGGCCAAGTGCATCATTGTGGACGTTCTGCCTCTTTTCCTATGCTTTCAATGCAATTCCAGTCTACCTCCTGAAATCGGTTTCCTGCAATTCTGCCCCGCTTTCAAGTCCTCTTGGCAGCCTTACTTCAGTCTATTTTTGGACGATAGCTGTCATTTATAACTCTGCAGGTTTGTGAATTACAGTGCCCCTGAGCTCCTTTCTTCAACTCGCTTTCTTTTGAGCTGGCCGCAACACCGCAGGATGGCTTCAGGCCCTAATCTGGTTCCGGCCCGGCATGCTGAGCCTTTGGTTAATTCCTCTTCCTGGTGGGAAATGAGAGTTAAATTTGCCCGTCCAGACACCTCCAGCTAGCCTCTCATTGGTTCTCGCTATTCCTGTTCATCTTCCGCAGAAATTGCAAACTGGGCCAAACAGGAGGTTAAAGGGACTGACTCTCCAAGTGGGGAGAGTGTTAGTAAAGCGTCTGGAATGTTGCACCCGAGTACCAGGGGAGGAAAACTGAGACATATTTGAACACGTCTCCCGATCACATGGTTGATCATACTCTAGGTTCCACATGCATGTTTTAGCTGAAGGAAGAATACCTTAAACCTGGGTAGTTGAAACCCGTGGAATGGGTACCATGCAATATGACTTCAAAGGGTCTTCATTTGCTCACCGAACCTCTCCAATCCTATCACTGCTGCGTTTATTCCCCTGGACACACGCTTGATTCTCTTTTGGAGACATAGCAATCCATAGGTTTTAAGATACTTACTAGTCAGGTACATTCTTAGGGGTTTAATATGGGGTTTTGAGTCCATTTCGTTGAGCAAGGAGTAGCTCTTGTCTATTCCATATTTGGCTTAAGGAACTTTATCTGTGCTCATTTCAATCTCTGGTTTTATGCAGCACCCCAACTCACCTTTCCCCTTAAGCAAGCATAAGTTGGTTTTCTAAATTTGAGACCCTGTTCTGTTTTGGAATGCAGTTCCTGTGTAGCCAAGTTTACATTCCGTGTATTAGTGATATCTTATGATGTTTCTTTTTCTGTGTGACTTATTTCAGTTAGAATCATCGTACCTGAATCCACTCATTATGCTGCTACGGGCCTGATGACATAGATTTCATTGCTGAGTGATACTGCATTGTACGTAAGTACCACAAGTTCTTTATCCATTTTTCACTTTCTGCGATGTTGAACTTGTACTGTAAACGAGGTTCTTGTAAACAGAGGCGTCCCAAACTTTGGGGTGGCTGTGTCTTTTTGATTTTAATTTCCCTAAGCTATAGGACCATAAGTGGCAGTGCCCTAGGCTCTGTTGCTTTGTTTTTTAGATGTTTCAGGAAACACCATACACTTCTCCCGAGTGTCTGTTGGCAATTTACATCCCGCCCATCAGCATAACAAGGCTCCCAGTTCTCCATGGCCTGTCCTGCCTTTCTGGATTTTACACTTTTTTCAGATGGCCCTTTTGACCGGGGGGAAGTGAGACTTCATTGTAGTGCAGATTTCCTTTGCAAGCTTGCTTGGTTGGCCAAAAAGGGCGTATGCGTTTTTTCCTGAATATATTCAGGAAAAAACGCATACGCCCTTTTTGGCCAAGTGCATCATTGTGGACGTTCTGCCTCTTTTCCTATGCTTTCAATGCAATTCCAGTCTACCTCCTGAAATCGGTTTCCTGCAATTCTGCCCCGCTTTCAAGTCCTCTTGGCAGCCTTACTTCAGTCTATTTTTGGACGATAGCTGTCATTTATAACTCTGCAGGTTTGTGAATTACAGTGCCCCTGAGCTCCTTTCTTCAACTCGCTTTCTTGTGACCTGGCTGCAACACCGCAGGATGGCTTCAGGCCCTAATCTGGTTCCGGCACGGCACGCTGAGCCTTTAGTTAATTCCTCTTCCTGGTGGGAAATGAGAATTAAATTTGCCCGTCCAGACACCTCCAGCTAGCCTCTCATTGGTTCTCGCTATTCCTGTTCATCTTCCGCAGAAATTGCAAACTGGGCCAAACAGGAGGTTAAAGGGACTGACGCTCCAAGTGGGGAGAGTGTTAGTAAAGCGTCTGGAATGTTGCACCCGAGTACCAGGGGAGAAAAACTGAGACATATTTGAACACATCTCCCATTCACATGGTTGATCATACTTGCGTTCCACATGCATGTTTTAGCTGAAGAAAGAATACCTTAAACCTGGAGAGTTAAGACCCGTGGAATGGGTACCATGCAATATGACTTCAAAGGGTCTTCATTTGCTCACCAAACCTCTCCAATCCTATCACTGCTGCGTTTATGCCCCTGTACACATGCTTGATTCTCTTTCGGAGACATAGCAATCCATAGGTTTTAAGATACTTACTAGTCAGGTACATTCTTAGTCGTTTAATATGGGGTGTTGAGTCCATTTCGTTGAGCAAGGAGTAGCTCTTGTCTATTCCATATTTGGCTTAAGGAACTTTATCTGTGCTCATTTCAATCTCTGGTTTTATGCAGCACCCCAACTCACCTTTACCCTTAAGCAAGCATAAGTTGGTTTTCTAAATTTGAGACCCTGTTCTGTTCTGTAATTCAGTTCCTGTGTAGCCAAGTTTACATTCCGTGTATTACTGATATCTTATGATGTTTCTTTTTCTGTGTGACTTATTTCAGTTAGAATCATCATACCTGAATCCACGCATTGTGCTGCTAAGGGCCTGATGACACAGATTTCATTGCTGAGTGATATTGCTTTGTAAGTAAATACCACAACTTCTTTATCCATTTTTCACTTTCTGCGATGTTGAACTTGTACTGTAAACGAGGTTCTTGTAAACAGAGCCGTTCCAAACTTTGGGGTGGCTGTGTCTCTTTGATTTTAATTTCCCTAAGCTATAGGACCATAAGTGGAAGTGCCCTAGGTTCTGTTGCTTTGTTTTTTAGATGTTTCAGGAAACACCATACACTTCTCCCGAGTGGTTGTTGGCAATTTACATCCCGCCCATCAGCATAACAAGGCTCCCAGTTCTCCATGGCCTGTCCTGCCTTTCTGGATTTTACACTTTTTTCAGATGGCCCTTTTGACCGGGGGGAAGTGAGACTTCATTGTAGTGCAGATTTCCTTTGCAAGCTTGCTTGGTTGGCCAAAAAGGGCGTATGCGTTTTTTCCTGAATATATTCAGGAAAAAACGCATATGCCCTTTTTGGCCAAGTGCATCATTGTGGACGTTCTGCCTCTTTTCCTATGCTTTCAATGCAATTCCAGTCTACCTCCTGAAATCGGTTTCCTGCAATTCTGCCCCGCTTTCAAGTCCTCTTGGCAGCCTTACTTCAGTCTATTTTTGGACGATAGCTGTCATTTATAACTCTGCAGGTTTGTGAATTACAGTGCCCCTGAGCTCCTTTCTTCAACTCGCTTTCTTGTGACCTGGCCGCAACACCGCAGGATGGCTTCAGGCCCTAATCTGGTTCCGGTACGGCACGCTGAGCCTTTGGTTATTTCCTCTTCCTGGTGGGAAATGCGAGTTAAATTTGCCCGTCCAGACACCTCCAGCTAGCCTCTCATTGGTTCTCGCTATTCCTGTTCATCTTCCGCAGAAATTGCAAACTGGGCCAAATAGGAGGTTAAAGGCGCTGACTCTCCAAGTGGGGAGAGTGTTAGTAAAGCGTCTGGAATGTTGCACCCGAATACCAGGGGAGGAAAACTGAGACATATTTGAACACATCTCCCGTTCACATGGTTGATCATACTTGGGTTCCACATGCATGTTTTAGCTGAAGGAAGAATACCTTAAACCTGGAGAGTTGAGACCCGTGTAATGGGTACCATGCAATATGACTTCAAAGGGTCT
Source organism: Stenella coeruleoalba (assembly GCF_951394435.1). Lineage (NCBI taxonomy): Eukaryota > Metazoa > Chordata > Mammalia > Artiodactyla > Delphinidae > Stenella > Stenella coeruleoalba. Next base: position 28,937 of record NW_027646210.1, read on the forward strand.
TCATTTGCTCACCGAACCTCTCCAATCCTATCACTGCTGCGTTTATGCCCCTGTACACATGCTTGATTCTCTTTTGGAGACATAGCAATCCATAGGTTTTACGATACTTACTAGTCAGGTACATTCTTAGGCGTTTAATATGCGGTGTTGAGTCCATTTCGTTGAGCAAGGAGTAGCTCTTGTCTATTCCATATTTGACTTAAGGAACTTTATCTGTGCTCATTTCAATCTCTGGTTTTATGCAGCACCCCAACTCACCTTTACCCTTAAGCAAGCATAAGTTGGTTTTCTAAATTTGAGACCCTGTTCTGTTCTGTAATTCAGTTCCTGTGTAGCCAAGTTTACATTCCATGTATTACTGATATCTTATGATGTTTCTTTTTTTGTGTGACTTATTTCAGTTAGAATCATCATACCTGAATCCACTCATTGTGATGCTAAGGGCCTGATGACATAGATTTCATTGCTGAGTGATATTGCTTTGTAAGTAAATACCACAACTTCTTTATCCATTTTTCACTTTCTGCGATGTTGAACTTGTACTGTAAACGAGGTTCTTGTAAACAGAGGCGTCCCAAATTTTGGGGTGGCTGTGTCTTTTTGATTTTAATTTCCCTAAGCTATAGGACCATAAGTGGCAGTGCCCTAGGCTCTGTTGCTTTGTTTTTTAGATGTTTCAGGAAACACCATACACTTCTCCCGAGTGGTTGTTGGCAATTTACATCCCGCCCATCAGCATAACAAGGCTCCCAGTTCTCCATGGCCTGTCCTGCCTTTCTGGATTTTACACTTTTTTCAGATGGCCCTTTTGACCAGGGGGAAGTGAGACTTCATTGTAGTGCAGATTTCCTTTGCAAGCTTGCTTGGTTGGCCAAAAAGGGCGTATGCGTTTTTTCCTGAATATATTCAGGAAAAAACGCATACGCCCTTTTTGGCCAAGTGCATCATTGTGGACGTTCTGCCTCTTTTCCTATGCTTTCAATGCAATTCCAGTCTACCTCCTGAAATCGGTTTCCTGCAATTCTGCCCCGCTTTCAAGTCCTCTTGGCAGCCTTACTTCAGTCTATTTTTGGACGATAGCTGTCATTTATAACTCTGCAGGTTTGTGAATTACAGTGCCCCTGAGCTCCTTTCTTCAACTCGCTTTCTTGTGACCTGGCCGCAACACCGCAGGATGGCTTCAGGCCCTAATCTGGTTCCGGTACGGCACGCTGAGCCTTTGGTTATTTCCTCTTCCTGGTGGGAAATGAGAGTTAAATTTGCCCGTCCAGACACCTCCAGCTAGCCTCTCATTGGTTCTCGCTATTCCTGTTCATCTTCCGCAGAAATTGCAAACTGTGCCAAACAGGAGGTTAAAGGCGCTGACTCTCCAAGTCGGGAGAGTGTTAGTAAAGCGTCTGGAATATTGCACCCGAGTACCAGGGGAGGAAAACTGAGACATATTTGAACACGTCTCCCGTTCACATGGTTGATCATACTTGGGTTCCACATGCATGTTTTAGCTGAAGGAAGAATACCTTAAACCTGGAGAGTTGAGACCCGTGTAATGGGTACCATGCAATATGACTTCAAAGGGTCTTCATTTGCTCACCGAACCTCTCCAATCCTATCACTGCTGCGTTTATGCCCCTGTACACATGCTTGATTCTCTTTCGGAGACATAGCAATCCATAGGTTTTACGATACTTACTAGTCAGGTACATTCTTAGGCGTTTAATATGCGGTGTTGAGTCCATTTCGTTGAGCAAGGAGTAGCTCTTGTCTATTCCATATTTGACTTAAGGAACTTTATCTGTGCTCATTTCAATCTCTGGTTTTATGCAGCACCCCAACTCACCTTTACCCTTAAGCAAGCATAAGTTGGTTTTCTAAATTTGAGACCCTGTTCTGTTCTGTAATTCAGTTCCTGTGTAGCCAAGTTTACATTCCGTGTATTACTGATATCTTATGATGTTTCTTTTTCTGTGTGACTTACTTCAGTTAGAATCATCATACCTGAATCCACTCATTGTGCTGCTAAGGGCCTGATGACACAGATTTCATTGCTGAGTGATATTGCTTTGTAAGTAAATACCACAACTTCTTTATCCATTTTTCACTTTCTGCGATGTTGAACTTGTACTGTAAACGAGGTTCTTGTAAACAGAGGCGTCCCAAACTTTGGGGTGGCTGTGTCTTTTTGATTTTAATTTCCCTAAGCTATAGGACCATAAGTGGCAGTGCCCTAGGCTCTGTTGCTTTGTTTTTTAGATGTTTCAGGAAACACCATACACTTCTCCCGAGTGTCTGTTGGCAATTTACATCCCGCCCATCAGCATAACAAGGCTCCCAGTTCTCCATGGCCTGTCCTGCCTTTCTAGATTTTACACTTTTTTCAGATGGCCCTTTTGACCGGGGGGAAGTGAGACTTCATTGTAGTGCAGATTTCCTTTGCAAGCTTGCTTGGTTGGCCAAAAAGGGCGTATGCGTTTTTTCCTGAATATATTCAGGAAAAAACGCATACGCCCTTTTTGGCCAAGTGCATCATTGTGGACGTTCTGCCTCTTTTCCTATGCTTTCAATGCAATTCCAGTCTACCTCCTGAAATCGGTTTCCTGCAATTCTGCCCCGCTTTCAAGTCCTCTTGGCAGCCTTACTTCAGTCTATTTTTGGACGATAGCTGTCATTTATAACTCTGCAGGTTTGTGAATTACAGTGCCCCTGAGCTCCTTTCTTCAACTCGCTTTCTTGTGACCTGGCCGCAACACCGCAGGATGGCTTCAGGCCCTAATGTGGTTCCGGTACGGCATGCTGAGCCTTTGGTTATTTCCTCTTCCTGGTGGGAAATGAGAGTTAAATTTGCCCGTCCAGACACCTCCAGCTAGCCTCTCATTGGTTCTCGCTATTCCTGTTCATCTTCCGCAGAAATTGCAAACTGGGCCAAACAGGAGGTTAAAGGCGCTGACTCTCCAAGTCGGGAGAGTGTTAGTAAAGCGTCTGGAATATTGCACCCGAGTACCAGGGGAGGAAAACTGAGACATATTTGAACACGTCTCCCGTTCACATGGTTGATCATACTTGGGTTCCACATGCATGTTTTAGCTGAAGGAAGAATACCTTAAACCTGGAGAGTTGAGACCCGTGTAATGGGTACCATGCAATATGACTTCAAAGGGTCTTCATTTGCTCACCGAACCTCTCCAATCCTATCACTGCTGCGTTTATGCCCCTGTACACATGCTTGATTCTCTTTCGGAGACATAGCAATCCATAGGTTTTACGATACTTACTAGTCAGGTACATTCTTAGGCGTTTAATATGCGGTGTTGAGTCCATTTCGTTGAGCAAGGAGTAGCTCTTGTCTATTCCATATTTGACTTAAGGAACTTTATCTGTGCTCATTTCAATCTCTGGTTTTATGCAGCACCCCAACTCACCTTTCCCCTTAAGCAAGCATAAGTTGGTTTTCTAAATTTGAGACCCTGTTTTGTTCTGTAATTCAGTTCCTGTGTAGCCAAGTTTACATTCCGTGTATTACTGATATCTTATGATGTTTCTTTTTCTGTGTGACTTATTTCAGTTAGAATCATCATACCTGAATCCACTCATTGTGATGCTAAGGGCCTGATGACATAGATTTCATTGCTGAGTGATATTGCTTTGTAAGTAAATACCACAACTTCTTTATCCATTTTTCACTTTCTGCGATGTTGAACTTGTACTGTAAACGAGGTTCTTGTAAACAGAGGCGTCCCAAACTTTGGGGTGGCTGTGTCTTTTTGATTTTAATTTCCCTAAGCTATAGGACCATAAGTGGCAGTGCCCTAGGCTCTGTTGCTTTGTTTTTTAGATGTTTCAGGAAACACCATACACTTCTCCCGAGTGTCTGTTGGCAATTTACATCCCGCCCATCAGCATAACAAGGCTCCCAGTTCTCCATGGCCTGTCCTGCCTTTCTGGATTTTACACTTTTTTCAGATGGCCCTTTTGACCGGGGGGAAGTGAGACTTCATTGTAGTGCAGATTTCCTTTGCAAGCTTGCTTGGGTGGCCAAAAAGGGCGTATGCGTTTTTTCCTGAATATATTCAGGAAAAAACGCATACGCCCTTTTTGGCCAAGTGCATCATTGTGGACGTTCTGCCTCTTTTCCTATGCTTTCAATGCAATTCCAGTCTACCTCCTGAAATCGGTTTCCTGCAATTCTGCCCCGATTTCAAGTCCTCTTGGCAGCCTTACTTCAGTCTATTTTTGGACGATAGCTGTCATTTATAACTCTGCAGGTTTGTGAATTACAGTGCCCCTGAGCTCCTTTCTTCAACTCGCTTTCTTGTGACCTGGCCGCAACACCGCAGGATGGCTTCAGGCCCTAATCTGGTTCCGGTACGGCACGCTGATCCTTTGGTTATTTCCTCTTCCTGGTGGGAAATGAGAGTTAAATTTGCCCGTCCAGACACCTCCAGCTAGTCTCTCATTGGTTCTCGCTATTCCTGTTCATCTTCCGCAGAAATTGCAAACTGGGCCAAACAGGAGGTTAAAGGCGCTGACTCTCCAAGTGGGGAGAGTGTTAGTAAAGCGTCTGGAATGTTGCACCCGAGTACCAGGGGAGGAAAACTGAGACATATTTGAACACGTCTCCCGTTCACATGGTTGATCATACTTGGGTTCCACATGCATGTTTTAGCTGAAGGAAGAATACCTTAAACCTGGAGAGTTAAGACCCGTGTAATGGGTACCATGAAATATGACTTCAAAGGGTCTTCATTTGCTCACCGAACCTCTCCAATCCTATCACTGCTGCGTTTATGCCCCTGTACACATGCTTGATTCTCTTTCGGAGACATAGCAATCCATAGGTTTTAAGATACTTACTAGTCAGGTACATTCTTAGGCGTTTAATATGCGGTGTTGAGTCCATTTCGTTGAGCAAGGAGTAGCTCTTGTCTATTCCATATTTGACTTAAGGAACTTTATCTGTGCTCATTTCAATCTCTGGTTTTATGCAGCACCCCAACTCACCTTTCCCCTTAAGCAAGCATAAGTTGGTTTTCTAAATTTGAGACCCTGTTCTGTTCTGTAATTCAGTTCCTGTGTAGCCAAGTTTACATTCCGTGTATTAGTGATATCTTATGATGTTTCTTTTTCTGTGTGACTTATTTCAGTTAGAATCATCATACCTGAATCCACTCATTTTGCTGCTAAGGGCCTGATGACACAGATTTCATTGCTGAGTGATATTGCTTTGTAAGTAAATACCACAACTTCTTTATCCATTTTTCACTTTCTGCGATGTTGAACTTGTACTGTAAACGAGGTTCTTGTAAACAGAGGCGTCCCAAACTTTGGGGTGGCTGTGTCTTTTTGATTTTAATTTCCCTAAGCTATAGGACCATAAGTGGCAGTGCCCTAGGCTCTGTTGCTTTGTTTTTTAGATGTTTCAGGAAACACCATACACTTCTCCCGAGTGTCTGTTGGCAATTTACATCCCGCCCATCAGCATAACAAGGCTCCCAGTTCTCCATGGCCTGTCCTGCCTTTCTGGATTTTACACTTTTTTCAGATGGCCCTTTTGACCGGGGGGAAGTGAGACTTCATTGTAGTGCAGATTTCCTTTGCAAGCTTGCTTGGTTGGCCAAAAAGGGCGTATGCGTTTTTTCCTGAATATATTCAGGAAAAAACGCATACGCCCTTTTTGGCCAAGTGCATCATTGTGGACGTTCTGCCTCTTTTCCTATGCTTTCAATGCAATTCCAGTCTACCTCCTGAAATCGGTTTCCTGCAATTCTGCCCCGCTTTCAAGTCCTCTTGGCAGCCTTACTTCAGTCTATTTTTGGACGATAGCTGTCATTTATAACTCTGCAGGTTTGTGAATTACAGTGCCCCTGAGCTCCTTTCTTCAACTCGCTTTCTTGTGACCTGGCCGCAACACCGCAGGATGGCTTCAGGCCCTAATCTGGTTCCGGCACGGCACGCTGAGCCTTTGGTTAATTCCTCTTCCTGGTGGGAAATGAGAGTTAAATTTGCCCGTCCAGACACCTCCAGCTAGCCTCTCATTGGTTCTCGCTATTCCTGTTCATCTTCTGCAGAAATTGCAAATTGGGCCAAACAGGAGGTTAAAGGGACTGACTCTCCACGTGGGGAGAGTGTTAGTAAAGCGTCTGGAATGTTGCACCCGAGTACCAGGGGAGGAAAACTGAGACATATTTGAACACGTCTCCCGATCACATTGTTAATCATACTCTAGGTTCCACATGCATGTTTTAGCTGAAGGAAGAATACCTTAAACCTGGGTAGTTGAAACCCGTGGAATGGGTACCATGCAATATGACTTCAAAGGGTCTTCATTTGCTCACCGAACCTCTCCAATCCTATCACTGCTGCGTTTATGCCCCTGTACACATGCTTGATTCTCTTTCGGAGACATAGCAATCCATAGGTTTTAAGATACTTACTAGTCAGGTACATTCTTAGGCGTTTAATATGCGGTGTTGAGTCCATTTCGTTGAGCAAGGAGTAGCTCTTGTCTATTCCATATTTGGCTTAAGGAACTTTATCTGTGCTCATTTCAATCTCTGGTTTTATGCAGCACCCCAACTCACCTTTACCCTTAAGCAAGAATAAGTTGGTTTTCTAAATTTGAGACCCTGTTCTGTTCTGTAATTCAGTTCCTGTGTAGCCAAGTTTACATTCCGTGTATTACTGATATCTTATGATGTTTCTTTTTCTGTGTGACTTACTTCAGTTAGAATCATCATACCTGAATCCACTCATTGTGCTGCTAAGGGCCTGATGACACAGATTTCATTGCTGAGTGATATTGCTTTGTAAGTAAATACCACAACTTCTTTATCCATTTTTCACTTTCTGCGATGTTGAACTTGTACTGTAAACGAGGTTCTTGTAAACAGAGGCGTCCCAAACTTTGGGGTGGCTGTGTCTTTTTGATTTTAATTTCCCTAAGCTATAGGACCATAAGTGGCAGTGCCCTAGGCTCTGTTGCTTTGTTTTTTAGATGTTTCAGGAAACACCATACACTTCTCCCGAGTGTCTGTTGGCAATTTACATCCCGCCCATCAGCATAACAAGGCTCCCAGTTCTCCATGGCCTGTCCTGCCTTTCTGGATTTTACACTTTTTTCAGATGGCCCTTTTGACCGGGGGGAAGTGAGACTTCATTGTAGTGCAGATTTCCTTTGCAAGCTTGCTTGGGTGGCCAAAAAGGGCGTATGCGTTTTTTCCTGAATATATTCAGGAAAAAACGCATACGCCCTTTTTGGCCAAGTGCATCATTGTGGACGTTCTGCCTCTTTTCCTATGCTTTCAATGCAATTCCAGTCTACCTCCTGAAATCGGTTTCCTGCAATTCTGCCCCGATTTCAAGTCCTCTTGGCAGCCTTACTTCAGTCTATTTTTGGACGATAGCTGTCATTTATAACTCTGCAGGTTTGTGAATTACAGTGCCCCTGAGCTCCTTTCTTCAACTCGCTTTCTTGTGACCTGGCCGCAACACCGCAGGATGGCTTCAGGCCCTAATCTGGTTCCGGTACGGCACGCTGAGCCTTTGGTTATTTCCTCTTCCTGGTGGGAAATGAGAGTTAAATTTGCCCCTCCAGACACCTCCAGCTAGTCTCTCATTGGTTCTCGCTATTCCTGTTCATCTTCCGCAGAAATTGCAAACTGGGCCAAACAGGAGGTTAAAGGCGCTGACTCTCCAAGTGGGGAGAGTGTTAGTAAAGCGTCTGGAATGTTGCACCCGAGTACCAGGGGAGGAAAACTGAGACATATTTGAACACGTCTCCCGTTCACATGGTTGATCATACTTGGGTTCCACATGCATGTTTTAGCTGAAGGAAGAATACCTTAAACCTGGAGAGTTAAGACCCGTGTAATGGGTACCATGAAATATGACTTCAAAGGGTCTTCATTTGCTCACCGAACCTCTCCAATCCTATCACTGCTGCGTTTATGCCCCTGTACACATGCTTGATTCTCTTTCGGAGACATAGCAATCCATAGGTTTTAAGATACTTACTAGTCAGGTACATTCTTAGGCGTTTAATATGCGGTGTTGAGTCCATTTCGTTGAGCAAGGAGTAGCTCTTGTCTATTCCATATTTGACTTAAGGAACTTTATCTGTGCTCATTTCAATCTCTGGTTTTATGCAGCACCCCAACTCACCTTTCCCCTTAAGCAAGCATAAGTTGGTTTTCTAAATTTGAGACCCTGTTCTGTTCTGTAATTCAGTTCCTGTGTAGCCAAGTTTACATTCCGTGTATTAGTGATATCTTATGATGTTTCTTTTTCTGTGTGACTTATTTCAGTTAGAATCATCATACCTGAATCCACTCATTTTGCTGCTAAGGGCCTGATGACACAGATTTCATTGCTGAGTGATATTGCTTTGTAAGTAAATACCACAACTTCTTTATCCATTTTTCACTTTCTGCGATGTTGAACTTGTACTGTAAACGAGGTTCTTGTAAACAGAGGCGTCCCAAACTTTGGGGTGGCTGTGTCTTTTTGATTTTAATTTCCCTAAGCTATAGGACCATAAGTGGCAGTGCCCTAGGCTCTGTTGCTTTGTTTTTTAGATGTTTCAGGAAACACCATACACTTCTCCCGAGTGTCTGTTGGCAATTTACATCCCGCCCATCAGCATAACAAGGCTCCCAGTTCTCCATGGCCTGTCCTGCCTTTCTGGATTTTACACTTTTTTCAGATGGCCCTTTTGACCGGGGGGAAGTGAGACTTCATTGTAGTGCAGATTTCCTTTGCAAGCTTGCTTGGTTGGCCAAAAAGGGCGTATGCGTTTTTTCCTGAATATATTCAGGAAAAAACGCATACGCCCTTTTTGGCCAAGTGCATCATTGTGGACGTTCTGCCTCTTTTCCTATGCTTTCAATGCAATTCCAGTCTACCTCCTGAAATCGGTTTCCTGCAATTCTGCCCCGCTTTCAAGTCCTCTTGGCAGCCTTACTTCAGTCTATTTTTGGACGATAGCTGTCATTTATAACTCTGCAGGTTTGTGAATTACAGTGCCCCTGAGCTCCTTTCTTCAACTCGCTTTCTTGTGACCTGGCCGCAACACCGCAGGATGGCTTCAGGCCCTAATCTGGTTCCGGCACGGCACGCTGAGCCTTTGGTTAATTCCTCTTCCTGGTGGGAAATGAGAGTTAAATTTGCCCGTCCAGACACCTCCAGCTAGCCTCTCATTGGTTCTCGCTATTCCTGTTCATCTTCTGCAGAAATTGCAAATTGGGCCAAACAGGAGGTTAAAGGGACTGACTCTCCACGTGGGGAGAGTGTTAGTAAAGCGTCTGGAATGTTGCACCCGAGTACCAGGGGAGGAAAACTGAGACATATTTGAACACGTCTCCCGATCACATTGTTAATCATACTCTAGGTTCCACATGCATGTTTTAGCTGAAGGAAGAATACCTTAAACCTGGGTAGTTGAAACCCGTGGAATGGGTACCATGCAATATGACTTCAAAGGGTCTTCATTTGCTCACCGAACCTCTCCAATCCTATCACTGCTGCGTTTATGCCCCTGTACACATGCTTGATTCTCTTTCGGAGACATAGCAATCCATAGGTTTTAAGATACTTACTAGTCAGGTACATTCTTAGGCGTTTAATATGCGGTGTTGAGTCCATTTCGTTGAGCAAGGAGTAGCTCTTGTCTATTCCATATTTGGCTTAAGGAACTTTATCTGTGCTCATTTCAATCTCTGGTTTTATGCAGCACCCCAACTCACCTTTACCCTTAAGCAAGAATAAGTTGGTTTTCTAAATTTGAGACCCTGTTCTGTTCTGTAATTCAGTTCCTGTGTAGCCAAGTTTACATTCCGTGTATTACTGATATCTTATGATGTTTCTTTTTCTGTGTGACTTACTTCAGTTAGAATCATCATACCTGAATCCACTCATTGTGCTGCTAAGGGCCTGATGACACAGATTTCATTGCTGAGTGATATTGCTTTGTAAGTAAATACCACAACTTCTTTATGCATTTTTCACTTTCTGCAATGTTGAACTTGTACTGTAAACGAGGTTCTTGTAAACAGAGGCGTCCCAAACTTTGGGGTGGCTGTGTCTTTTTGATTTTAATTTCACTAAGCTATAGGACCATAAGTGGAAGTGCCCTAGGCTCTGTTGCTTTGTTTTTTAGATGTTTCAGGAAACACCATACACTTCTCCCGAGTGGTTGTTGGCAATTTACATCCCGCCCATCAGCATAACAAGGCTCCCAGTTCTCCATGGCCTGTCCTGCCTTTCTGGATTTTACACTTTTTTCAGATGGCCCTTTTGACCGGGGGGAAGTGAGACTTCATTGTAGTGCAGATTTCCTTTGCAAGCTTGCTTGGTTGGCCAAAAAGGGCGTATGCGTTTTTTCCTGAATATATTCAGGAAAAAACGCATACGCCCTTTTTGGCCAAGTGCATCATTGTGGACGTTCTGCCTCTTTTCCTATGCTTTCAATGCAATTCCAGTCTACCTCCTGAAATCGGTTTCCTGCAATTCTGCCCCGCTTTCAAGTCCTCTTGGCAGCCTTACTTCAGTCTATTTTTGGACGATAGCTGTCATTTATAACTCTGCAGGTTTGTGAATTACAGTGCCCCTGAGCTCCTTTCTTCAACTCGCTTTCTTGTGAACTGGCCGCAACACCGCAGGTTGGCTTCAGGCCCTAATCTGGTTCCGGCCCGGCATGCTGAGCCTTTGGTTAATTCCTCTTCCTGGTGGGAAATGAGAGTTAAATTTGCCCGTCCAGACACCTCCAGCTAGCCTCTCATTGGTTCTCGCTATTCCTGTTCATCTTCCGCAGAAATTGCAAACTGGGCCAAACAGGAGGTTAAAGGCACTGACTCTCCAAGTGGGGAGAGTGTTAGTAAAGCGTCGGGAATGTTGCACCCGAGTACCAGGGGAGGAAAACTGAGACATATTTGAACACGTCTCCCGTTCACATGGTTGATCATACTCTGGGTTCCACATGCATGTTTTAGCTGAAGGAAGAATACCTTAAACCTGGAGATTTGAGACCCGTGGAATGGGTACCATGCAATATGACTTCAAAGGGTCTTCATTTGCTCACCGAACCTCTCCAATCCTATCACTGCTGCATTTATTCCCCTGTACACACGCTTGATTCTCTTTTGGAGACATAGCAATCCATAGGTTTTAAGATACTTACTAGTCAGGTACATTCTTAGGGGTTTAATATGGGGTTTTGAGTCCATTTCGTTGAGCAAGGAGTAGCTCTTGTCTATTCCATATTTGGCTTAAGGAACTTTATCTGTGCTCATTTCAATCTCTGGTTTTATGCAGCACCCCAACTCACCTTTACCCTTAAGCAAGCATAAGTTGGTTTTCTAAATTTGAGACCCTGTTCTGTTTTGGAATGCAGTTCCTGTGTAGCCAAGTTTACATTCCGTGTATTAGTGATATCTTATGATGTTTCTTTTTCTGTGTGACTTATTTCAGTTAGAATCATCGTACCTGAATCCACTCATTATGCTGCTACGGGCCTGATGACATAGATTTCATTGCTGAGTGATACTGCATTGTACGTAAGTACCACAAGTTCTTTATCCATTTTTCACTTTCTGCGATGTTGAACTTGTACTGTAAACGAGGTTCTTGTAAACAGAGGCGTCCCAAACTTTGGGGTGGCTGTGTCTTTTTGATTTTAATTTCCCTAAGCTATAGGACCATAAGTGGAAGTGCCCTAGGCTCTGTTGCTTTGTTTTTTAGATGTTTCAGGAAACACCATACACTTCTCCCGAGTGGTTGTTGGCAACTTACATCCCGCCCATCAGCATAACAAGGCTCCCAGTTCTCCATGGCCTGTCCTGCCTTTCTGGATTTTACACTTTTTTCAGATGGCCCTTTTGACCGGGGGGAAGTGAGACTTCATTGTAGTGCAGATTTCCTTTGCAAGCTTGCTTGGTTGGCCAAAAAGGGCGTATGCGTTTTTTCCTGAATATATTCAGGAAAAAACGCATACACCCTCTTTGGCCAAGTGCATCATTGTGGACGTTCTGCCTCTTTTCCTATGCTTTCAATGCAATTCCAGTCTACCTCCTGAAATCGGTTTCCTGCAATTCTGCCCCGCTTTCAAGTCCTCTTGGCAGCCTTACTTCAGTCTATTTTTGGACGATAGCTGTCATTTATAACTCTGCAGGTTTGTGAATTACAGTGCCCCTGAGCTCCTTTCTTCAACTCGCTTTCTTGTGACCTGGCCGCAACACCGCAGGATGGCTTCAGGCCCTAATCTGGTTCCGGCCCGGCATGCTGAGCCTTTGGTTAATTCCTCTTCCTGGTGGGAAATGAGAGTTAAATTTGCCCGTCCAGACACCTCCAGCTAGCCTCTCATTGGTTCTCGCTATTCCTGTTCATCTTCCGCAGAAATTGCAAACTGGGCCAAACAGGAGGTTAAAGGGACTGACTCTCCAAGTCGGGAGAGTGTTAGTAAAGCGTCTGGAATGTTGCACCCGAGTACCAGGGTACGAAAACTGAGACATATTTGAACACGTCTCCCGATCACATGGTTGATCATACTCTAGGTTCCACATGCATGTTTTAGCTGAAGGAAGAATACCTTAAACCTGGGTATTTGAAACCCGTGGAATGGGTACCATGCAATATGACTTCAAAGGGTCTTCATTTGCTCACCGAACGTCTCCAATCCTATCACTGCTGCGTTTATGCCCCTGTACACATGCTTGATTCTCTTTCGGAGACATAGCAATCCATAGGTTTTAAGATACTTACTAGTCAGGTACATTCTTAGGCGTTTAATATGCGGTGTTGAGTCCATTTTGTTGAGCAAGGAGTAGCTCTTGTCTATTCCATATTTGGCTTAAGGAACTTTATCTGTGCTCATTTCAATCTCTGGTTTTATGCAGCACCCCAACTCACCTTTCCCCTTAAGCAAGCATAAGTTGGTTTTCTAAATTTGAGACCCTGTTCTGTTCTGTAATTCAGTTCCTGTGTAGCCAAGTTTACATTCCGTGTATTACTGATATCTTATGATGTTTCTTTTTCTGTGTGTCTTATTTCAGTTAGAATCATCATACCTGAATCCACTCATTGTGCTGCTAAGGGCCTGATGACACAGATTTCATTGCTGAGTGATATTGCTTTGTAAGTAAATACCACAACTTCTTTATCCATTTTTCACTTTCTGCGATGTTGAACTTGTACTGTAAACGAGGTTCTTGTAAACAGAGGCGTCCCAAACTTTGGGGTGGCTGTGTCTTTTTGATTTTAATTTCCCTAAGCTATAGGACCATAAGTGGAAGTGCCCTAGGCTCTGTTGCTTTGTTTTTTAGATGTTTCAGGAAACACCATACACTTCTCCCGAGTGGTTGTTGGCAACTTACATCCCGCCCATCAGCATAACAAGGCTCCCAGTTCTCCATGGCCTGTCCTGCCTTTCTGGATTTTACACTTTTTTCAGATGGCCCTTTTGACCGGGGGGAAGTGAGACTTCATTGTAGTGCAGATTTCCTTTGCAAGCTTGCTTGGTTGGCCAAAAAGGGCGTATGCGTTTTTTCCTGAATATATTCAGGAAAAAACGCATACGCCCTCTTTGGCCAAGTGCATCATTGTGGACGTTCTGCCTCTTTTCCTATGCTTTCAATGCAATTCCAGTCTACCTCCTGAAATCGGTTTCCTGCAATTCTGCCCCGCTTTCAAGTCCTCTTGGCAGCCTTACTTCAGTCTATTTTTGGACGATAGCTGTCATTTATAACTCTGCAGGTTTGTGAATTACAGTGCCCCTGAGCTCCTTTCTTCAACTCGCTTTCTTGTGACCTGGCCGCAACACCGCAGGATGGCTTCAGGCCCTAATCTGGTTCCGGCCCGGCATGCTGAGCCTTTGGTTAATTCCTCTTCCTGGTGGGAAATGAGAGTTAAATTTGCCCGTCCAGACACCTCCAGCTAGCCTCTCATTGGTTCTCGCTATTCCTGTTCATCTTCCGCAGAAATTGCAAACTGGGCCAAACAGGAGGTTAAAGGCGCTGACTCTCCAAGTGGGGAGAGTGTTAGTAAAGCGTCTGGAATGTTGCACCTGAGTACCAGGGGAGGAAAACTGAGACATATTTGAACACGTCTCCCGTTCACATGGTTGATCATACTTGGGTTCCACATGCATGTTTTAGCTGAAGGAAGAATACCTTAAACCTGGAGAGTTAAGACCGTGTAATGGGTACCATGCAATATGACTTCCAAGGGTCTTCATTTGCTCACCGAACCTCTCCAATCCTATCACTGCTGCGTTTATGCCCCTGTACACATGCTTGATTCTCTTTCGGAGACATAGCAATCCATAGGTTTTAAGATACTTACTAGTCAGGTACATTCTTAGGCGTTTAATATGGGGTGTTGAGTCCATTTCGTTGAGCAAGGAGTAGCTCTTGTCTATTCCATATTTGGCTTAAGGAACTTTATCTGTGCTCATTTCAATCTCTGGTTTTATGCAGCACCCCAACTCACCTTTACCCTTAAGCAAGCATAAGTTGGTTTTCTAAATTTGAGACCCTGTTCTGTTCTGTAATTCAGTTCCTGTGTAGCCAAGTTTACATTCCGTGTATTACTGATATCTTATGATGTTTCTTTTTCTGTGTGACTTATTTCAGTTAGAATCATCATACCTGAATCCACGCATTGTGCTGCTAAGGGCCTGATGACACAGATTTCATTGCTGAGTGATATTGCTTTGTAAGTAAATACCACAACTTCTTTATCCATTTTTCACGTTCTGCGATGTTGAACTTGTACTGTAAACGAGGTTCTTGTAAACAGAGCCGTTCCAAACTTTGGGGTGGCTGTGTCTTTTTGATTTTAATTTCCCTAAGCTATAGGACCATAAGTGGAAGTGCCCTAGGCTCTGTTGCTTTGTTTTTTAGATGTTTCAGGAAACACCATACACTTCTCCCGAGTGGTTGTTGGCAATTTACATCCCGCCCATCAGCATAACAAGGCTCCCAGTTCTCCATGGCCTGTCCTGCCTTTCTGGATTTTACACTTTTTTCAGATGGCCCTTTTGACCGGGGGGAAGTGAGACTTCATTGTAGTGCAGATTTCCTTTGCAAGCTTGCTTGGTTGGCCAAAAAGGGCGTATGCGTTTTTTCCTGAATATATTCAGGAAAAAACGCATACGCCCTTTTTGGCCAAGTGCATCATTGTGGACGTTCTGCCTCTTTTCCTATGCTTTCAATGCAATTCCAGTCTACCTCCTGAAATCGGTTTCCTGCAATTCTGCCCCGCTTTCAAGTCCTCTTGGCAGCCTTACTTCAGTCTATTTTTGGACGATAGCTGTCATTTATAACTCTGCAGGTTTGTGAATTACAGTGCCCCTGAGCTCCTTTCTTCAACTCGCTTTCTTGTGACCTGGCCGCAACACCGCAGGATGGCTTCAGGCCCTAATCTGGTTCCGGTACGATATGCTGAGCCTTTGGTTATTTCCTCTTCCTGGTGGGAAATGAGAGTTAAATTTGCCCGTCCAGACACCTCCAGCTAGCCTCTCATTGGTTCTCGCTATTCCTGTTCATCTTCCGCAGAAATTGCAAACTGGGCCAAACAGGAGGTTAAAGGCGCTGACTCTCCAAGTGGGGAGAGTGTTAGTAAAGCGTCTGGAATGTTGCACCTGAGTACCAGGGGAGGAAAACTGACACATATTTGAACACGTCTCCCGTTCACATGGTTGATCATACTTGGGTTCCACATGCATGTTTTAGCTGAAGGAAGAATACCTTAAACCTGGAGAGTTAAGACCGTGTAATGGGTACCATGCAATATGACTTCCAAGGGTCTTCATTTGCTCACCGAACCTCTCCAATCCTATCACTGCTGCGTTTATGCCCCTGTACACATGCTTGATTCTCTTTCGGAGACATAGCAATCCATAGGTTTTAAGATACTTACTAGTCAGGTACATTCTTAGGCGTTTAATATGGGGTGTTGAGTCCATTTCGTTGAGCAAGGAGTAGCTCTTGTCTATTCCATATTTGGCTTAAGGAACTTTATCTGTGCTCATTTCAATCTCTGGTTTTATGCAGCACCCCAACTCACCTTTACCCTTAAGCAAGAATAAGTTGGTTTTCTAAATTTGAGACCCTGTTCTGTTCTGTAATTCAGTTCCTGTGTAGCCAAGTTTACATTCCGTGTATTACTGATATCTTATGATGTTTCTTTTTCTGTGTGACTTATTTCAGTTAGAATCATCATACCTGAATCCACGCATTGTGCTGCTAAGGGCCTGATGACACAGATTTCATTGCTGAGTGATATTGCTTTGTAAGTAAATACCACAACTTCTTTATCCATTTTTCACGTTCTGCGATGTTGAACTTGTACTGTAAACGAGGTTCTTGTAAACAGAGCCGTTCCAAACTTTGGGGTGGCTGTGTCTTTTTGATTTTAATTTCCCTAAGCTATAGGACCATAAGTGGAAGTGCCCTAGGCTCTGTTGCTTTGTTTTTTAGATGTTTCAGGAAACACCATACACTTCTCCCGAGTGGTTGTTGGCAATTTACATCCCGCCCATCAGCATAACAAGGCTCCCAGTTCTCCATGGCCTGTCCTGCCTTTCTGGATTTTACACTTTTTTCAGATGGCCCTTTTGACTGGGGGGAAGTGAGACTTCATTGTAGTGCAGATTTCCTTTGCAAGCTTGCTTGGTTGGCCAAAAAGGGCGTATGCGTTTTTTCCTGAATATATTCAGGAAAAAACGCATACGCCCTTTTTGGCCAAGTGCATCATTGTGGACGTTCTGCCTCTTTTCCTATGCTTTCAGTGCAATTCCAGTCTACCTCCTGAAATCGGTTTCCTGCAATTCTGCCCCGCTTTCAAGTCCTCTTGGCAGCCTTACTTCAGTCTATTTTTGGACGATAGCTGTCATTTATAACTCTGCAGGTTTGTGAATTACAGTGGCCCTGAGCTCCTTTCTTCAACTTGCTTTCTTGTGACCTGGCCGCAACACCGCAGGATGGCTTCAGGCCCTAATCTGGTTCCGGCACGGCACGCTGAGCCTTTGGTTATTTCCTCTTCCTGGTGGGAAATGAGAGTTAAATTTGCCCGTCCAGACACCTCCAGCTAGTCTCTCATTGGTTCTCGCTATTCCTGTTCATCTTCCGCAGAAATTGCAAACTGGGCCAAACAGGAGGTTAAAGGCGCTGACTCTCCAAGTGGGGAGAGTGTTAGTAAAGCGTCTGGAATGTTGCACCCGAGTACCAGGGGAGGAAAACTGAGACATATTTGAAACGTCTCCCGTTCACATGGTTGATCATACTTGGGTTCCACATGCATGTTTTAGCTGAAGGAAGAATACCTTAAACCTGGAGAGTTAAGACCCGTGTAATGGGTACCATGCAATATGACTTCAAAGGGTCTTCATTTGCTCACCGAACCTCTCCAATCCTATCACTGCTGCGTTTATGCCCCTGTACACATGCTTGATTCTCTTTCGGAGACATAGCAATCCATAGGTTTTAAGATACTTACTAGTCAGGTACATTCTTAGGCGTTTAATATGCGGTGTTGAGTCCATTTCGTTGAGCAAGGAGTAGCTCTTGTCTATTCCATATTTGACTTAAGGAACTTTATCTGTGCTCATTTCAATCTCTGGTTTTATGCAGCACCCCAACTCACCTTTACCCTTAAGCAAGCATAAGTTGGTTTTCTAAATTTGAGACCCTGTTCTGTTCTGTAATTCAGTTCCTGTGTAGCCAAGTTTACATTCCTTGTATTACTGATATCTTATGATGTTTCTTTTTCTGTGTGACTTACTTCAGTTAGAATCATCATACCTGAATCCACTCATTGTGCTGCTAAGGGCCTGATGACACAGATTTCATTGCTGAGTGATATTGCTTTGTAAGTAAATACCACAACTTCTTTATCCATTTTTCACTTTCTGCGATGTTGAACTTGTACTGTAAACGAGGTTCTTGTAAACAGAGCCGTTCCAAACTTTGGGGTGGCTGTGTCTCTTTGATTTTAATTTCCCTAATCTATAGGACCATAAGTGGAAGTGCCCTAGGTTCTGTTGCTTTGTTTTTTAGATGTTTCAGGAAACACCATACACTTCTCCCGAGTGGTTGTTGGCAATTTACATCCCGCCCATCAGCATAACAAGGCTCCCAGTTCTCCATGGCCTGTCCTGCCTTTCTGGATTTTACACTTTTTTCAGATGGCCCTTTTGACCGGGGGGAAGTGAGACTTCATTGTAGTGCAGATTTCCTTTGCAAGCTTGCTTGGTTGGCCAAAAAGGGCGTATGCGTTTTTTCCTGAAGATATTCAGGTAAAAACGCATACGCCCTTTTTGGACAAGTGCATCATTGTGGACGTTCTGCCTCTTTTCCTATGCTTTCAATGCAATTCCAGTCTACCTCCTGAAATCGGTTTCCTGCAATTCTGCCCCGCTTTCAAGTCCTCTTGGCAGCCTTACTTCAGTCTATTTTTGGACGATAGCTGTCATTTATAACTCTGCAGGTTTGTGAATTACAGTGCCCCTGAGCTCCTTTCTTCAACTCGCTTTCTTGTGACCTGGCCGCAACACCGCAGGATGGCTTCAGGCCCTAATCTGGTTCCGGTACGATATGCTGAGCCTTTGGTTATTTCCTCTTCCTGGTGGGAAATGAGAGTTAAATTTGCCCGTCCAGACACCTCCAGCTAGCCTCTCATTGGTTCTCGCTATTCCTGTTCATCTTCCGCAGAAATTGCAAACTGGGCCAAACAGGAGGTTAAAGGCGCTGACTCTCCAAGTGGGGAGAGTGTTAGTAAAGCGTCTGGAATGTTGCACCTGAGTACCAGGGGAGGAAAACTGACACATATTTGAACACGTCTCCCGTTCACATGGTTGATCATACTTGGGTTCCACATGCATGTTTTAGCTGAAGGAAGAATACCTTAAACCTGGAGAGTTAAGACCGTGTAATGGGTACCATGCAATATGACTTCCAAGGGTCTTCATTTGCTCACCGAACCTCTCCAATCCTATCACTGCTGCGTTTATGCCCCTGTACACATGCTTGATTCTCTTTCGGAGACATAGCAATCCATAGGTTTTAAGATACTTACTAGTCAGGTACATTCTTAGGCGTTTAATATGGGGTGTTGAGTCCATTTCGTTGAGCAAGGAGTAGCTCTTGTCTATTCCATATTTGGCTTAAGGAACTTTATCTGTGCTCATTTCAATCTCTGGTTTTATGCAGCACCCCAACTCACCTTTACCCTTAAGCAAGAATAAGTTGGTTTTCTAAATTTGAGACCCTGTTCTGTTCTGTAATTCAGTTCCTGTGTAGCCAAGTTTACATTCCGTGTATTACTGATATCTTATGATGTTTCTTTTTCTGTGTGACTTATTTCAGTTAGAATCATCATACCTGAATCCACGCATTGTGCTGCTAAGGGCCTGATGACACAGATTTCATTGCTGAGTGATATTGCTTTGTAAGTAAATACCACAACTTCTTTATCCATTTTTCACGTTCTGCGATGTTGAACTTGTACTGTAAACGAGGTTCTTGTAAACAGAGCCGTTCCAAGCTTTGGGGTGGCTGTGTCTTTTTGATTTTAATTTCCCTAAGCTATAGGACCATAAGTGGAAGTGCCCTAGGCTCTGTTGCTTTGTTTTTTAGATGTTTCAGGAAACACCATACACTTCTCCCGAGTGGTTGTTGGCAATTTACATCCCGCCCATCAGCATAACAAGGCTCCCAGTTCTCCATGGCCTGTCCTGCCTTTCTGGATTTTACACTTTTTTCAGATGGCCCTTTTGACTGGGGGGAAGTGAGACTTCATTGTAGTGCAGATTTCCTTTGCAAGCTTGCTTGGTTGGCCAAAAAGGGCGTATGCGTTTTTTCCTGAATATATTCAGGAAAAAACGCATACGCCCTTTTTGGCCAAGTGCATCATTGTGGACGTTCTGCCTCTTTTCCTATGCTTTCAGTGCAATTCCAGTCTACCTCCTGAAATCGGTTTCCTGCAATTCTGCCCCGCTTTCAAGTCCTCTTGGCAGCCTTACTTCAGTCTATTTTTGGACGATAGCTGTCATTTATAACTCTGCAGGTTTGTGAATTACAGTGGCCCTGAGCTCCTTTCTTCAACTTGCTTTCTTGTGACCTGGCCGCAACACCGCAGGATGGCTTCAGGCCCTAATCTGGTTCCGGCACGGCACGCTGAGCCTTTGGTTATTTCCTCTTCCTGGTGGGAAATGAGAGTTAAATTTGCCCGTCCAGACACCTCCAGCTAGTCTCTCATTGGTTCTCGCTATTCCTGTTCATCTTCCGCAGAAATTGCAAACTGGGCCAAACAGGAGGTTAAAGGCGCTGACTCTCCAAGTGGGGAGAGTGTTAGTAAAGCGTCTGGAATGTTGCACCCGAGTACCAGGGGAGGAAAACTGAGACATATTTGAAACGTCTCCCGTTCACATGGTTGATCATACTTGGGTTCCACATGCATGTTTTAGCTGAAGGAAGAATACCTTAAACCTGGAGAGTTAAGACCCGTGTAATGGGTACCATGCAATATGACTTCAAAGGGTCTTCATTTGCTCACCGAACCTCTCCAATCCTATCACTGCTGCGTTTATGCCCCTGTACACATGCTTGATTCTCTTTCGGAGACATAGCAATCCATAGGTTTTAAGATACTTACTAGTCAGGTACATTCTTAGGCGTTTAATATGCGGTGTTGAGTCCATTTCGTTGAGCAAGGAGTAGCTCTTGTCTATTCCATATTTGACTTAAGGAACTTTATCTGTGCTCATTTCAATCTCTGGTTTTATGCAGCACCCCAACTCACCTTTACCCTTAAGCAAGCATAAGTTGGTTTTCTAAATTTGAGACCCTGTTCTGTTCTGTAATTCAGTTCCTGTGTAGCCAAGTTTACATTCCTTGTATTACTGATATCTTATGATGTTTCTTTTTCTGTGTGACTTACTTCAGTTAGAATCATCATACCTGAATCCACTCATTGTGCTGCTAAGGGCCTGATGACACAGATTTCATTGCTGAGTGATATTGCTTTGTAAGTAAATACCACAACTTCTTTATCCATTTTTCACTTTCTGCGATGTTGAACTTGTACTGTAAACGAGGTTCTTGTAAACAGAGCCGTTCCAAACTTTGGGGTGGCTGTGTCTCTTTGATTTTAATTTCCCTAATCTATAGGACCATAAGTGGAAGTGCCCTAGGTTCTGTTGCTTTGTTTTTTAGATGTTTCAGGAAACACCATACACTTCTCCCGAGTGGTTGTTGGCAATTTACATCCCGCCCATCAGCATAACAAGGCTCCCAGTTCTCCATGGCCTGTCCTGCCTTTCTGGATTTTACACTTTTTTCAGATGGCCCTTTTGACCGGGGGGAAGTGAGACTTCATTGTAGTGCAGATTTCCTTTGCAAGCTTGCTTGGTTGGCCAAAAAGGGCGTATGCGTTTTTTCCTGAAGATATTCAGGAAAAAACGCATACGCCCTTTTTGGCCAAGTGCATCATTGTGGACGTTCTGCCTCTTTTCCTATGCTTTCAATGCAATTCCAGTCTACCTCCTGAAATCGGTTTCCTGCAATTCTGCCCCGATTTCAAGTCCTCTTGGCAGCCTTACTTCAGTCTATTTTTGGACGATAGCTGTCATTTATAACTCTGCAGGTTTGTGAATTACAGTGCCCCTGAGCTCCTTTCTTCAACTCGCTTTCTTTTGAGCTGGCCGCAACACCGCAGGATGGCTTCAGGCCCTAATCTGGTTCCGGTACGGCACGCTGAGCCTTTGGTTATTTCCTCTTCCTGGTGGGAAATGAGAGTTAAATTTGCCCGTCCAGACACCTCCAGCTAGCCTCTCATTGGTTCTCGCTATTCCTGTTCATCTTCCGCAGAAATTGCAAACTGGGCCAAACAGGAGGTTAAAGGCGCTGACTCTCCAAGTGGGGAGAGTGTTAGTAAAGCGTCTGGAATGTTGCACCCGAGTACCAGGGGAGGAAAACTGAGACATATTTGAACACGTCTCCCGATCACATGGTTGATCATACTCTAGGTTCCACATGCATGTTTTAGCTGAAGGAAGAATACCTTAAACCTGGAGAGTTGAGACCCGTGTAATGGGTACCATGCAATATGACTTCAAAGGGTCTTCATTTGCTCACCGAACCTCTCCAATCCTATCACTGCTGCGTTTATGCCCCTGTACACATGCTTGATTCTCTTTTGGAGACATAGCAATCCATAGGTTTTACGATACTTACTAGTCAGGTACATTCTTAGGCGTTTAATATGCGGTGTTGAGTCCATTTCGTTGAGCAAGGAGTAGCTCTTGTCTATTCCATATTTGACTTAAGGAATTTTATCTGTGCTCATTTCAATCTCTGGTTTTATGCAGCACCCCAACTCACCTTTACCCTTAAGCAAGCATAAGTTGGTTTTCTAAATTTGAGACCCTGTTCTGTTCTGTAATTCAGTTCCTGTGTAGCCAAGTTTACATTCCATGTATTACTGATATCTTATGATGTTTCTTTTTCTGTGTGACTTATTTCAGTTAGAATCATCATACCTGAATCCACTCATTGTGATGCTAAGGGCCTGATGACATAGATTTCATTGCTGAGTGATATTGCTTTGTAAGTAAATACCACAACTTCTTTATCCATTTTTCACTTTCTGCGATGTTGAACTTGTACTGTAAACGAGGTTCTTGTAAACAGAGGCGTCCCAAACTTTGGGGTGGCTGTGTCTTCTTGATTTTAATTTCCCTAAGCTATAGGACCATAAGTGGCAGTGCCCTAGGCTCTGTTGCTTTGTTTTTTAGATGTTTCAGGAAACACCATACACTTCTCCCGAGTGTCTGTTGGCAATTTACATCCCGCCCATCAGCATAACAAGGCTCCCAGTTCTCCATGGCCTGTCCTGCCTTTCTGGATTTTACACTTTTTTCAGATGGCCCTTTTGACCGGGGGGAAGTGAGACTTCATTGTAGTGCAGATTTCCTTTGCAAGCTTGCTTGGTTGGCCAAAAAGGGCGTATGCGTTTTTTCCTGAATATATTCAGGAAAAAACGCATACGCCCTTTTTGGCCAAGTGCATCATTGTGGACGTTCTGCCTCTTTTCCTATGCTTTCAATGCAATTCCAGTCTACCTCCTGAAATCGGTTTCCTGCAATTCTGCCCCGCTTTCAAGTCCTCTTGGCAGCCTTACTTCAGTCTATTTTTGGACGATAGCTGTCATTTATAACTCTGCAGGTTTGTGAATTACAGTGCCCCTGAGCTCCTTTCTTCAACTCGCTTTCTTTTGACCTGGCCGCAACACTGCAGGATGGCTTCAGGCCCTAATCTGATTCCGGTACGGCACGCTGAGCCTTTGGTTATTTCCTCTTCCTGGTGGGAAATGAGAGTTAAATTTGCCCGTCCAGACACCTCCAGCTAGTCTCTCATTGGTTCTCGCTATTCCTGTTCATCTTCCGCAGAAATTGCAAACTGGGCCAAACAGGAGGTTAAAGGCGCTGACTCTCCAAGTGGGGAGAGTGTTAGTAAAGCGTCTGGAATGTTGCACCCGAGTACCAGGGGAGGAAAACTGAGACATATTTGAACACGTCTCCCGATCACATGGTTGATCATACTCTAGGTTCCACATGCATGTTTTAGCTGAAAGAAGAATACCTTAAACCTGGGTAGTTGAAACCCGTGGAATGGGTACCATGCAATATGACTTCAAAGGGTCTTCATTTGCTCACCGAACCTCTCCAATCCTATCACTGCTGCGTTTATGCCCCTGTACACATGCTTGATTCTCTTTTGGAGACATAGCAATCCATAGGTTTTACGATACTTACTAGTCAGGTACATTCTTAGGCGTTTAATATGCGGTGTTGAGTCCATTTCGTTGAGCAAGGAGTAGCTCTTGTCTATTCCATATTTGACTTAAGGAACTTTATCTGTGCTCATTTCAATCTCTGGTTTTATGCAGCACCCCAACTCACCTTTACCCTTAAGCAAGCATAAGTTGGTTTTCTAAATTTGAGACCCTGTTCTGTTCTGTAATTCAGTTCCTGAGTAGCCAAGTTTACATTCCATGTATTACTGATATCTTATGATGTTTCTTTTTCTGTGTGACTTATTTCAGTTAGAATCATCATACCTGAATCCACTCATTGTGATGCTAAGGGCCTGATGACATAGATTTCATTGCTGAGTGATATTGCTTTGTAAGTAAATACCACAACTTCTTTATCCATTTTTCACTTTCTGCGATGTTGAACTTGTACTGTAAACGAGGTTCTTGTAAACAGAGGCGTCCCAAACTTTGGGGTGGCTGTGTCTTTTTGATTTTAATTTCCCGAAGCTATAGGACCATAAGTGGCAGTGCCCTAGGCTCTGTTGCTTTGTTTTTTAGATGTTTCAGGAAACACCATACACTTCTCCCGAGTGGTTGTTGGCAATTTACATCCCGCCCATCAGCATAACAAGGCTCCCAGTTCTCCATGGCCTGTCCTGCCTTTCTGGATTTTACACTTTTCTCAGATGGCCCTTTTGACCAGGGGGAAGTGAGACTTCATTGTAGTGCAGATTTCCTTTGCAAGCTTGCTTGGTTGGCCAAAAAGGGCGTATGCGTTTTTTCCTGAATATATTCAGGAAAAAACGCATACGCCCTTTTTGGCCAAGTGCATCATTGTGGACGTTCTGCCTCTTTTCCTATGCTTTCAATGCAATTCCAGTCTACCTCCTGAAATCGGTTTCCTGCAATTCTGCCCCGCTTTCAAGTCCTCTTGGCAGCCTTACTTCAGTCTATTTTTGGACGATAGCTGTCATTTATAACTCTGCAGGTTTGTGAATTACAGTGCCCCTGAGCTCCTTTCTTCAACTCGCTTTCTTGTGACCTGGCCGCAACACCGCAGGATGGCTTCAGGCCCTAATCTGGTTCCGGTACGATATGCTGAGCCTTTGGTAATTTCCTCTTCCTGGTGGGAAATGAGAGTTAAATTTGCCCGTCCAGACACCTCCAGCTAGCCTCTCATTGGTTCTCGCTATTCCTGTTCATCTTCCGCAGAAATTGCAAACTGGGCCAAACAGGAGGTTAAAGGCGCTGACTCTCCAAGTGGGGAGAGTGTTAGTAAAGCGTCTGGAATGTTGCACCTGAGTACCAGGGGAGGAAAACTGAGACATATTTGAACACGTCTCCCGTTCACATGGTTGATCATACTTGGGTTCCACATGCATGTTTTAGCTGAAGGAAGAATACCTTAAACCTGGAGAGTTAAGACCGTGTAATGGGTACCATGCAATATGACTTCCAAGGGTCTTCATTTGCTCACCGAACCTCTCCAATCCTATCACTGCTGCGTTTATGCCCCTGTACACATGCTTGATTCTCTTTCGGAGACATAGCAATCCATAGGTTTTAAGATGCTTACTAGTCAGGTACATTCTTAGCCGTTTAATATGGGGTGTTGAGTCCATTTCGTTGAGCAAGGAGTAGCTCTTGTCTATTCCATATTTGGCTTAAGGAACTTTATCTGTGCTCATTTCAATCTCTGGTTTTATGCAGCACCCCAACTCACCTTTACCCTTAAGCAAGAATAAGTTGGTTTTCTAAATTTGAGACCCTGTTCTGTTCTGTAATTCAGTTCCTGTGTAGCCAAGTTTACATTCCGTGTATTACTGATATCTTATGATGTTTCTTTTTCTGTGTGACTTATTTCAGTTAGAATCATCATACCTGAATCCACGCATTGTGTTGCTAAGGGCCTGATGACACAGATTTCATTGCTGAGTGATATTGCTTTGTAAGTAAATACCACAACTTCTTTATCCATTTTTCACGTTCTGCGATGTTGAACTTGTACTGTAAACGAGGTTCTTGTAAACAGAGCCGTTCCAAACTTTGGGGTGGCTGTGTCTTTTTGATTTTAATTTCCCTAAGCTATAGGACCATAAGTGGAAGTGCCCTAGGCTCTGTTGCTTTGTTTTTTAGATGTTTCAGGAAACACCATACACTTCTCCCCAGTGGTTGTTGGCAATTTACATCCCGCCCATCAGCATAACAAGGCTCCCAGTTCTCCATGGCCTGTCCTGCCTTTCTGGATTTTACACTTTTTTCAGATGGCCCTTTTGACTGGGGGGAAGTGAGACTTCATTGTAGTGCAGATTTCCTTTGCAAGCTTGCTTGGTTGGCCAAAAAGGGCGTATGCGTTTTTTCCTGAATATATTCAGGAAAAAACGCATACGCCCTTTTTGGCCAAGTGCATCATTGTGGACGTTCTGCCTCTTTTCCTATGCTTTCAGTGCAATTCCAGTCTACCTCCTGAAATCGGTTTCCTGCAATTCTGCCCCGCTTTCAAGTCCTCTTGGCAGCCTTACTTCAGTCTATTTTTGGACGATAGCTGTCATTTATAACTCTGCAGGTTTGTGAATTACAGTGCCCCTGAGCTCCTTTCTTCAACTTGCTTTCTTGTGACCTGGCCGCAACACCGCAGGATGGCTTCAGGCCCTAATCTGGTTCCGGCACGGCACGCTGAGCCTTTGGTTATTTCCTCTTCCTGGTGGGAAATGAGAGTTAAATTTGCCCGTCCAGACACCTCCAGCTAGTCTCTCATTGGTTCTCGCTATTCCTGTTCATCTTCCGCAGAAATTGCAAACTGGGCCAAACAGGAGGTTAAAGGCGCTGACTCTCCAAGTGGGGAGAGTGTTAGTAAAGCGTCTGGAATGTTGCACCCGAGTACCAGGGGAGGAAAACTGAGACATATTTGAAACGTCTCCCGTTCACATGGTTGATCATACTTGGGTTCCACATGCATGTTTTAGCTGAAGGAAGAATACCTTAAACCTGGAGAGTTAAGACCCGTGTAATGGGTACCATGCAATATGACTTCAAAGGGTCTTCATTTGCTCACCGAACCTCTCCAATCCTATCACTGCTGCGTTTATGCCCCTGTACACATGCTTGATTCTCTTTCGGAGACATAGCAATCCATAGGTTTTAAGATACTTACTAGTCAGGTACATTCTTAGGCGTTTAATATGCGGTGTTGAGTCCATTTCGTTGAGCAAGGAGTAGCTCTTGTCTATTCCATATTTGACTTAAGGAACTTTATCTGTGCTCATTTCAATCTCTGGTTTTATGCAGCACCCCAACTCACCTTTACCCTTAAGCAAGCATAAGTTGGTTTTCTAAATTTGAGACCCTGTTCTGTTCTGTAATTCAGTTCCTGTGTAGCCAAGTTTACATTCCTTGTATTACTGATATCTTATGATGTTTCTTTTTCTGTGTGACTTACTTCAGTTAGAATCATCATACCTGAATCCACTCATTGTGCTGCTAAGGGCCTGATGACACAGATTTCATTGCTGAGTGATATTGCTTTGTAAGTAAATACCACAACTTCTTTATCTATTTTTCACTTTCTGCGATGTTGAACTTGTACTGTAAACGAGGTTCTTGTAAACAGAGCCGTTCCAAACTTTGGGGTGGCTGTGTCTCTTTGATTTTAATTTCCCTAATCTATAGGACCATAAGTGGAAGTGCCCTAGGTTCTGTTGCTTTGTTTTTTAGATGTTTCAGGAAACACCATACACTTCTCCCGAGTGGTTGTTGGCAATTTACATCCCGCCCATCAGCATAACAAGGCTCCCAGTTCTCCATGGCCTGTCCTGCCTTTCTGGATTTTACACTTTTTTCAGATGGCCCTTTTGACCGGGGGGAAGTGAGACTTCATTGTAGTGCAGATTTCCTTTGCAAGCTTGCTTCGTTGGCCAAAAAGGGCGTATGCGTTTTTTCCTGAAGATATTCAGGAAAAAACGCATACGCCCTTTTTGGCCAAGTGCATCATTGTGGACGTTCTGCCTCTTTTCCTATGCTTTCAATGCAATTCCAGTCTACCTCCTGAAATCGGTTTCCTGCAATTCTGCCCCGCTTTCAAGTCCTCTTGGCAGCCTTACTTCAGTCTATTTTTGGACGATAGCTGTCATTTATAACTCTGCAGGTTTGTGAATTACAGTGCCCCTGAGCTCCTTTCTTCAACTCGCTTTCTTTTGAGCTGGCCGCAACACCGCAGGATGGCTTCAGGCCCTAATCTGGTTCCGGTACGGCACGCTGAGCCTTTGGTTATTTCCTCTTCCTGGTGGGAAATGAGAGTTAAATTTGCCCGTCCAGACACCTCCAGCTAGCCTCTCATTGGTTCTCGCTATTCCTGTTCATCTTCCGCAGAAATTGCAAACTGGGCCAAACAGGAGGTTAAAGGCGCTGACTCTCCAAGTCGGGAGAGTGTTAGTAAAGCGTCTGGAATATTGCACCCGTGTACCAGGGGAGGAAAACTGAGACATATTTGAACACGTCTCCCGTTCACATGGTTGATCATACTTGGGTTCCACATGCATGTTTTAGCTGAAGGAAGAATACCTTAAACCTGGAGAGTTGAGACCCGTGTAATGGGTACCATGCAATATGACTTCAAAGGGTCTTCATTTGCTCACCGAACCTCTCCAATCCTATCACTGCTGCGTTTATGCCCCTGTACACATGCTTGATTCTCTTTTGGAGACATAGCAATCCATAGGTTTTACGATACTTACTAGTCAGGTACATTCTTAGGCGTTTAATATGCGGTGTTGAGTCCATTTCGTTGAGCAAGGAGTAGCTCTTGTCTATTCCATATTTGACTTAAGGAACTTTATCTGTGCTCATTTCAATCTCTGGTTTTATGCAGCACCCCAACTCACCTTTACCCTTAAGCAAGCATAAGTTGGTTTTCTAAATTTGAGACCCTGTTCTGTTCTGTAATTCAGTTCCTGTGTAGCCAAGTTTACATTCCGTGTATTACTGATATCTTATGATGTTTCTTTTTCTGTGTGACTTATTTCAGTTAGAATCATCATACCTGAATCCACTCATTGTGATGCTAAGGGCCTGATGACATAGATTTCATTGCTGAGTGATATTGCTTTGTAAGTAAATACCACAACTTCTTTATCCATTTTTCACTTTCTGCGATGTTGAACTTGTACTGTAAACGAGGTTCTTGTAAACAGAGGCGTCCCAAACTTTGGGGTGGCTGTGTCTTCTTGATTTTAATTTCCCTAAGCTATAGGACCATAAGTGGCAGTGCCCTAGGCTCTGTTGCTTTGTTTTTTAGATGTTTCAGGAAACACCATACACTTCTCCTGAGTGTCTGTTGGCAATTTACATCCCGCCCATCAGCATAACAAGGCTCCCAGTTCTCCATGGCCTGTCCTGCCTTTCTGGATTTTACACTTTTTTCAGATGGCCCTTTTGACCGGGGGGAAGTGAGACTTCATTGTAGTGCAGATTTCCTTTGCAAGCTTGCTTGGTTGGCCAAAAAGGGCGTATGCGTTTTTTCCTGAATATATTCAGGAAAAAACGCATACGCCCTTTTTGGCCAAGTGCATCATTGTGGACGTTCTGCCTCTTTTCCTATGCTTTCAATGCAATTCCAGTCTACCTCCTGAAATCGGTTTCCTGCAATTCTGCCCCGATTTCAAGTCCTCTTGGCAGCCTTACTTCAGTCTATTTTTGGACGATAGCTGTCATTTATAACTCTGCAGGTTTGTGAATTACAGTGCCCCTGAGCTCCTTTCTTCAACTCGCTTTCTTTTGAACTGGCCGCAACACTGCAGGATGGCTTCAGGCCCTAATCTGGTTCCGGTACGGCACGCTGAGCCTTTGGTTATTTCCTCTTCCTGGTGGGAAATGAGAGTTAAATTTGCCCGTCCAGACACCTCCAGCTAGTCTCTCATTGGTTCTCGCTATTCCTGTTCATCTTCCGCAGAAATTGCAAACTGGGCCAAACAGGAGGTTAAAGGCGCTGACTCTCCAAGTGGGGAGAGTGTTAGTAAAGCGTCTGGAATGTTGCACCCGAGTACCAGGGGAGGAAAACTGAGACATATTTGAACACGTCTCCCGTTCACATGGTTGATCATACTCTGGGTTCCACATGCATGTTTTAGCTGAAGGAAGAATACCTTAAACCTGGAGAGTTGAGACCCGTGGAATGGGTGCCATGCAATATGACTTCAAAGGGTCTTCATTTGCTCACCGAACCTCTCCAATCCTATCACTGCTGCGTTTATGCCCCTGTACACATGCTTGATTCTCTTTTGGAGACATAGCAATCCATAGGTTTTACGATACTTACTAGTCAGGTACCTTCTTAGGCGTTTAATATGCGGTGTTGAGTCCATTTCGTTGAGCAAGGAGTAGCTCTTGTCTATTCCATATTTGACTTAAGGAACTTTATCTGTGCTCATTTCAATCTCTGGTTTTATGCAGCACCCCAACTCACCTTTCCCCTTAAGCAAGCATAAGTTGGTTTTCTAAATTTGAGACCCTGTTCTGTTCTGTAATTCAGTTCCTGTGTAGCCAAATTTACATTCCGTGTATTACTGATATCTTATGATGTTTCTTTTTCTGTGTGACTTATTTCAGTTAGAATCATCATACCTGAATCCACTCATTGTGATGCTAAGGGCCTGATGACATAGATTTCATTGCTGAGTGATATTGCTTTGTAAGTAAATACCACAACTTCTTTATCCATTTTTCACTTTCTGCGATGTTGAACTTGTACTGTAAACGAGGTTCTTGTAAACAGAGGCGTCCCAAACTTTGGGGTGGCTGTATCTTTTTGATTTTAATTTCCCGAAGCTATAGGACCATAAGTGGCAGTGCCCTAGGCTCTGTTGCTTTGTTTTTTAGATGTTTCAGGAAACACCATACACTTCTCCCGAGTGGTTGTTGGCAATTTACATCCCGCCCATCAGCATAACAAGGCTCCCAGTTCTCCATGGCCTGTCCTGCCTTTCTGGATTTTACACTTTTTTCAGATGGCCCTTTTGACCGGGGGGAAGTGAGACTTCATTGTAGTGCAGATTTCCTTTGCAAGCTTGCTTGGTTGGCCAAAAAGGGCGTATGCGTTTTTTCCTGAATATATTCAGGAAAAAACGCATACGCCCTTTTTGGCCAAGTGCATCATTGTGGACGTTCTGCCTCTTTTCCTATGCTTTCAATGCAATTCCAGTCTACCTCCTGAAATCGGTTTCCTGCAATTCTGCCCCGCTTTCAAGTCCTCTTGGCAGCCTTACTTCAGTCTATTTTTGGACGATAGCTGTCATTTATAACTCTGCAGGTTTGTGAATTACAGTGCCCCTGAGCTCATTTCTTCAATTCGCTTTCTTGTGACCTGGCCGCAACACCGCACGATGGCTTCAGGCCCTAATCTGGTTCCGGTACGGCACGCTGAGCCTTTGGTTATTTCCTCTTCCTGGTGGGAAATGAGAGTTAAATTTGCCCGTCCAGACACCTCCAGCTAGTCTCTCATTGGTTCTCGCTATTCCTGTTCATCTTCCGCAGAAATTGCAAACTGGGCCAAACAGGAGGTTAAAGGCGCTGACTCTCCAAGTCGGGAGAGTGTTAGTAAAGCGTCTGGAATATTGCACCCGAGTACCAGGGGAGGAAAACTGAGACATATTTGAACACGTCTCCCGTTCACATGGTTGATCATACTTGGGTTCCACATGCATGTTTTAGCTGAAGGAAGAATACCTTAAACCTGGAGAGTTGAGACCCGTGTAATGGGTACCATGCAATATGACTTCAAAGGGTCTTCATTTGCTCACCGAACCTCTCCAATCCTATCACTGCTGCGTTTATGCCCCTGTACACATGCTTGATTCTCTTCTGGAGACATAGCAATCCATAGGTTTTACGATACTTACTAGTCAGGTACATTCTTAGGCGTTTAATATGCGGTGTTGAGTCCATTTCGTTGAGCAAGGAGTAGCTCTTGTCTATTCCATATTTGACTTAAGGAACTTTATCTGTGCTCATTTCAATCTCTGGTTTTATGCAGCACCCCAACTCACCTTTACACTTAAGCAAGCATAAGTTGGTTTTCTAAATTTGAGACCCTGTTCTGTTCTGTAATTCAGTTCCTGTGTAGCCAAGTTTACATTCCGTGTATTACTGATATCTTATGATGTTTCTTTTTCTGTGTGACTTATTTCAGTTAGAATCATCATACCTGAATCCACTCATTGTGCTGCTAAGGGCCTGATGACATAGATTTCATTGCTGAGTGATATTGCTTTGTAAGTAAATACCACAACTTCTTTATCCGTTTTTCACTTTCTGCGATGTTGAACTTGTACTGTAAACGAGGTTCTTGTAAACAGAGGCGTCCCAAACTTTGGGGTGGCTGTGTCTTTTTGATTTTAATTTCCCTAAGCTATAGGACCATAAGTGGCAGTGCCCTAGGCTCTGTTGCTTTGTTTTTTAGATGTTTCAGGAAACACCATACACTTCTCCCGAGTGTCTGTTGGCAATTTACATCCCGCCCATCAGCATAACAAGGCTCCCAGTTCTCCATGGCCTGTCCTGCCTTTCTGGATTTTACACTTTTTTCAGATGGCCCTTTTGACCGGGGGGAAGTGAGACTTCATTGTAGTGCAGATTTCCTTTGCAAGCTTGCTTGGTTGGCCAAAAAGGGCGTATGCGTTTTTTCCTGAATATATTCAGGAAAAAACGCATACGCCCTTTTTGGCCAAGTGCATCATTGTGGACGTTCTGCCTCTTTTCCTATGCTTTCAATGCAATTCCAGTCTACCTCCTGAAATCGGTTTCCTGCAATTCTGCCCCGATTTCAAGTCCTCTTGGCAGCCTTACTTCAGTCTATTTTTGGATGATAGCTGTCATTTATAACTCTGCAGGTTTGTGAATTACAGTGCCCCTGAGCTCCTTTCTTCAACTCGCTTTCTTTTGACCTGGCCGCAACACTGCAGGATGGCTTCAGGCCCTAATCTGGTTCCGGTACGGCACGCTGAGCCTTTGGTTATTTCCTCTTCCTGGTGGGAAATGAGAGTTAAATTTGCCCGTCCAGACACCTCCAGCTAGTCTCTCATTGGTTCTCGCTATTCCTGTTCATCTTCCGCAGAAATTGCAAACTGGGCCAAACAGGAGGTTAAAGGCGCTGACTCTCCAAGTGGGGAGAGTGTTAGTAAAGCGTCTGGAATGTTGCACCCGAGTACCAGGGGAGGAAAACTGAGACATATTTGAACACGTCTCCCGTTCACATGGTTGATCATACTCTGGGTTCCACATGCATGTTTTAGCTGAAGGAAGAATACCTTAAACCTGGAGAGTTGAGACCCGTGGAATGGGTGCCATGCAATATGACTTCAAAGGGTCTTCATTTGCACACCGAACCTCTCCAATCCTATCACTGCTGCGTTTATGCCCCTGTACACATGCTTGATTCTCTTTTGGAGACATAGCAATCCATAGGTTTTAAGATACTTACTAGTCAGGTACATTCTTAGCCGTTTAATATGGGGTGTTGAGTCCATTTCGTTGAGCAAGGAGTAGCTCTTGTCTATTCCATATTTGGCTTAAGGAACTTTATCTGTGCTCATTTCAATCTCTGGTTTTATGCAGCACCCCAACTCACCTTTCCCCTTAAGCAAGCATAAGTTAGTTTTCTAAATTTGAGACCCTGTTCTGTTCTGTAATTCAGTTCCTGTGTAGGCAAGTTTACATTCCGTGGATTACTGATATCTTATGATGTTTCTTTTTCTGTGTGACTTACTTCAGTTAGAATCATCATACCTGAATCCACTCATTGTGATGCTAAGGGCCTGATGACATAGATTTCATTGCTGAGTGATATTGCTTTGTAAGTAAATACCACAACTTCTTTATCCATTTTTCACTTTCGGCGATGTTGAACATGTACTGTAAACGAGGTTCTTGTAAACAGAGGCGTCCCAAACTTTTCGGTGGCTGTGTCTTTTTGATTTTAATTTCCCTAAGCTATAGGACCATAAGTGGCAGTGCCCTAGGCTCTGTTGCTTTGTTTTTTAGATGTTTCAGGAAACACCATACACTTCTCCCGAGTGTCTGTTGGCAATTTACATCCCGCCCATCAGCATAACAAGGCTCCCAGTTCTCCATGGCCTGTCCTGCCTTTCTGGATTTTACACTTTTTTCAGATGGCCCTTTTGACCGGGGGGAAGTGAGACTTCATTGTAGTGCAGATTTCCTTTGCAAGCTTGCTTGGTTGGCCAAAAAGGGCGTATGCGTTTTTTCCTGAATATATTCAGGAAAAAACGCATACGCCCTTTTTGGCCAAGTGCATCATTGTGGACGTTCTGCCTCTTTTCCTATGCTTTCAATGCAATTCCAGTCTACCTCCTGAAATCGGTTTCCTGCAATTCTGCCCCGCTTTCAAGTCCTCTTGGCAGCCTTACTTCAGTCTATTTTTGGACGATAGCTGTCATTTATAACTCTGCAGGTTTGTGAATTACAGTGCCCCTGAGCTCCTTTCTTCAATTCGCTTTCTTGTGACCTGGCCGCAACACCGCACGATGGCTTCAGGCCCTAATCTGGTTCCGGTACGGCACGCTGAGCCTTTGGTTATTTCCTCTTCCTGGTGGGAAATGAGAGTTAAATTTGCCCGTCCAGACACCTCCAGCTAGTCTCTCATTGGTTCTCGCTATTCCTGTTCATCTTCCGCAGAAATTGCAAACTGGGCCAAACAGGAGGTTAAAGGCGCTGACTCTCCAAGTCGGGAGAGTGTTAGTAAAGCGTCTGGAATATTGCACCCGAGTACCAGGGGAGGAAAACTGAGACATATTTGAACACGTCTCCCGTTCACATGGTTGATCATACTTGGGTTCCACATGCATGTTTTAGCTGAAGGAAGAATACCTTAAACCTGGAGAGTTGAGACCCGTGTAATGGGTACCATGCAATATGACTTCAAAGGGTCTTCATTTGCTCACCGAACCTCTCCAATCCTATCACTGCTGCGTTTATGCCCCTGTACACATGCTTGATTCTCTTCTGGAGACATAGCAATCCATAGGTTTTACGATACTTACTAGTCAGGTACATTCTTAGGCGTTTAATATGCGGTGTTGAGTCCATTTCGTTGAGCAAGGAGTAGCTCTTGTCTATTCCATATTTGACTTAAGGAACTTTATCTGTGCTCATTTCAATCTCTGGTTTTATGCAGCACCCCAACTCACCTTTACACTTAAGCAAGCATAAGTTGGTTTTCTAAATTTGAGACCCTGTTCTGTTCTGTAATTCAGTTCCTGTGTAGCCAAGTTTACATTCCGTGTATTACTGATATCTTATGATGTTTCTTTTTCTGTGTGACTTATTTCAGTTAGAATCATCATACCTGAATCCACTCATTGTGCTGCTAAGGGCCTGATGACATAGATTTCATTGCTGAGTGATATTGCTTTGTAAGTAAATACCACAACTTCTTTATCCGTTTTTCACTTTCTGCGATGTTGAACTTGTACTGTAAACGAGGTTCTTGTAAACAGAGGCGTCCCAAACTTTGGGGTGGCTGTGTCTTTTTGATTTTAATTTCCCTAAGCTATAGGACCATAAGTGGCAGTGCCCTAGGCTCTGTTGCTTTGTTTTTTAGATGTTTCAGGAAACACCATACACTTCTCCCGAGTGTCTGTTGGCAATTTACATCCCGCCCATCAGCATAACAAGGCTCCCAGTTCTCCATGGCCTGTCCTGCCTTTCTGGATTTTACACTTTT
The DNA here is from genome assembly GCF_951394435.1 of Stenella coeruleoalba. NCBI lineage: Eukaryota > Metazoa > Chordata > Mammalia > Artiodactyla > Delphinidae > Stenella > Stenella coeruleoalba. The sequence goes on from NW_027646210.1 coordinate 64,470, forward strand.
TTCAGATGGCCCTTTTGACCGGGGGGAAGTGAGACTTCATTGTAGTGCAGATTTCCTTTGCAAGCTTGCTTGGTTGGCCAAAAAGGGCGTATGCGTTTTTTCCTGAATATATTCAGGAAAAAACGCATACGCCCTTTTTGGCCAAGTGCATCATTGTGGACGTTCTGCCTCTTTTCCTATGCTTTCAATGCAATTCCAGTCTACCTCCTGAAATCGGTTTCCTGCAATTCTGCCCCGATTTCAAGTCCTCTTGGCAGCCTTACTTCAGTCTATTTTTGGATGATAGCTGTCATTTATAACTCTGCAGGTTTGTGAATTACAGTGCCCCTGAGCTCCTTTCTTCAACTCGCTTTCTTTTGACCTGGCCGCAACACTGCAGGATGGCTTCAGGCCCTAATCTGGTTCCGGTACGGCACGCTGAGCCTTTGGTTATTTCCTCTTCCTGGTGGGAAATGAGAGTTAAATTTGCCCGTCCAGACACCTCCAGCTAGTCTCTCATTGGTTCTCGCTATTCCTGTTCATCTTCCACAGAAATTGCAAACTGGGCCAAACAGGAGGTTAAAGGCGCTGACTCTCCAAGTGGGGAGAGTGTTAGTAAAGCGTCTGGAATGTTGCACCCGAGTACCAGGGGAGGAAAACTGAGACATATTTGAACACGTCTCCCGTTCACATGGTTGATCATACTCTGGGTTCCACATGCATGTTTTAGCTGAAGGAAGAATACCTTAAACCTGGAGAGTTGAGACCCGTGGAATGGGTGCCATGCAATATGACTTCAAAGGGTCTTCATTTGCACACCGAACCTCTCCAATCCTATCACTGCTGCGTTTAGGCCCCTGTACACATGCTTGATTCTCTTTTGGAGACATAGCAATCCATAGGTTTTAAGATACTTACTAGTCAGGTACATTCTTAGCCGTTTAATATGGGGTGTTGAGTCCATTTCGTTGAGCAAGGAGTAGCTCTTGTCTATTCCATATTTGGCTTAAGGAACTTTATCTGTGCTCATTTCAATCTCTGGTTTTATGCAGCACCCCAACTCACCTTTCCCCTTAAGCAAGCATAAGTTAGTTTTCTAAATTTGAGACCCTGTTCTGTTCTGTAATTCAGTTCCTGTGTAGGCAAGTTTACATTCCGTGGATTACTGATATCTTATGATGTTTCTTTTTCTGTGTGACTTACTTCAGTTAGAATCATCATACCTGAATCCACTCATTGTGATGCTAAGGGCCTGATGACATAGATTTCATTGCTGAGTGATATTGCTTTGTAAGTAAATACCACAACTTCTTTATCCATTTTTCACTTTCGGCGATGTTGAACATGTACTGTAAACGAGGTTCTTGTAAACAGAGGCGTCCCAAACTTTTCGGTGGCTGTGTCTTTTTGATTTTAATTTCCCTAAGCTATAGGACCATAAGTGGCAGTGCCCTAGGCTCTGTTGCTTTGTTTTTTAGATGTTTCAGGAAACACCATACACTTCTCCCGAGTGTCTGTTGGCAATTTACATCCCGCCCATCAGCATAACAAGGCTCCCAGTTCTCCATGGCCTGTCCTGCATTTCTGGATTTTACACTTTTTTCAGATGGCCCTTTTGACCAGGGGGAAGTGAGACTTCATTGTAGTGCAGATTTCCTTTGCAAGCTTGCTTGGTTGGCCAAAAAGGGCGTATGCGTTTTTTCCTGAATATATTCAGGAAAAAACGCATACGCCCTTTTTGGCCAAGTGCATCATTGTGGACGTTCTGCCTCTTTTCCTATGCTTTCAATGCAATTCCAGTCTACCTCCTGTAATCGGTTTCCTGCAATTCTGCCCCGATTTCAAGTCCTCTTGGCAGCCTTACTTCAGTCTATTTTTGGACGATAGCTGTCATTTATAATTCTGCAGGTTTGTGAATTACAGTGCCCCTGAGCTCCTTTCTTCAACTCGCTTTCTTGTGACCTGGCCGCAACACCGCAGGATGGCTTCAGGCCCTAATCTGGTTCCGGTACGGCACGCTGAGCCTTTGGTTATTTCCGCTTCCTGGTGGGAAATGAGAGTTAAATTTGCCCGTCCAGACACCTCCAGCTAGCCTCTCATTGGTTCTCGCTATTCCTTTTCATCTTCCGCAGAAATTGCAAACTGGGCCAAACAGGAGGTTAAAGGCGCTGACTCTCCAAGTCGGGAGAGTGTTAGTAAAGCGTCTGGAATATTGCACCCGAGTACCAGGGGAGGAAAACTGAGACATATTTGAACACGTCTCCCGTTCACATGGTTGATCATACTTGGGTTCCACATGCATGTTTTAGCTGAAGGAAGAATACCTTAAACCTGGGGAGTTGAGACCCGTGTAATGGGTACCATGCAATATGACTTCAAAGGGTCTTCATTTGCTCACCGAACCTCTCCAATCCTATCACTGCTGCGTTTATGCCCCTGTACACATGCTTGATTCTCTTTTGCAGACATAGCAATCCATAGGTTTTACGATACTTACTAGTCAGGTACATTCTTAGGCGTTTAATATGCGGTGTTGAGTCCATTTCGTTGAGCAAGGAGTAGCTCTTGTCTATTCCATATTTGACTTAAGGAACTTTATCTGTGCTCATTTCAATCTCTGGTTTTATGCAGCACCCCAACTCACCTTTCCCGTTAAGCAAGCATAAGTTGGTTTTCTAAATTTGAGACCCTGTTCTGTTCTGTAATTCAGTTCCTGTGTAGCCAAGTTTACATTCCGTGTATTACTGATATCTTATGATGTTTCTTTTTCTGTGTGACTTACTTCAGTTAGAATCATCATACCTGAATCCACTCATTGTGCTGCTAAGGGCCTGATGACACAGATTTCATTGCTGAGTGATATTGCTTTGTAAGTAAATACCACAACTTCTTTATCCATTTTTCACTTTCTGCGATGTTGAACTTGTACTGTAAACGAGGTTCTTGTAAACAGAGCCGTTCCAAACTTTGGGGTGGCTGTGTCTTTTTGATTTTAATTTCCCTAAGCTATAGGACCATAAGTGGCAGTGCCCTAGGCTCTGTTGCTTTGTTTTTTAGATGTTTCAGGAAACACCATACACTTCTCCCTAGTGTCTGTTGGCAATTTACATCCCGCCTATCAGCATAACAAGGCTCCCAGTTCTCCATGGCCTGTCCTGCCTTTCTGGATTTTACACTTTTTTCAGATGGCCCTTTTGACCGGGGGGAAGTGAGACTTCATTGTAGTGCAGATTTCCTTTGCAAGCTTGCTTCGTTGGCCAAAAAGGGCGTATGCGTTTTTTCCTGAATATATTCAGGAAAAAACGCATACGCCCTTTTTGGCCAAGTGCATCACTGTGGACGTTCTGCCTCTTTTCCTATGCTTTCAATGCAATTCCAGTCTACCTCCTGAAATCGGTTTCCTGCAATTCTGCCCCGCTTTCAAGTCCTCTTGGCAGCCTTACTTCAGTCTATTTTTGGACGATAGCTGTCATTTATAACTCTGCAGGTTTGTGAATTACAGTGCCCCTGAGCTCCTTTCTTCAACTCGCTTTCTTGTGACCTGGCCGCAACACCGCAGGATGGCTTCAGGCCCTAATCTGGTTCCGGCACGGCACGCTGAGCCTTTGGTTAATTCCTCTTCCTGGTGGGAAATGAGAGTTAAATTTGCCCGTCCAGACACCTCCAGCTAGCCTCTCATTGGTTCTCGCTATTCCTGTACATCTTCCGCAGAAATTGCAAACTGGGCCAAACAGGAGGTTAAAGGGACTGACTCTCCAAGTGGGGAGAGTGTTAGTAAAGCGTCTGGAATGTTGCACCCGAGTACCAGGGGAGGAAAACTGAGACATATTTGAACACGTCTCCCGATCACATGGTTGATCATACTCTAGGTTCCACATGCATGTTTTAGCTGAAAGAAGAATACCTTAAACCTGGGTAGTTGAAACCCGTGGAATGGGTACCATGCAATATGACTTCAAAGGGTCTTCATTTGCTCACCGAACCTCTCCAATCCTATCACTGCTGCGTTTATACCCCTGTACGCATGCTTGATTCTCTTTCGGAGACATAGCAATCCATAGGTTTTAAGATACTTACTAGTCAGGTACATTCTTAGGCGTTTAATATGCGGTGTTGAGTCCATTTCGTTGAGCAAGGAGTAGCTCTATTCTATTCCATATTTGGCTTAAGGAACTTTATCTGTGCTCATTTCAATCTCTGGTTTTATGCAGCACCCCAACTCACCTTTACCCTTAAGCAAGCATAAGTTGGTTTTCTAAATTTGAGACCCTGTTCTGTTCTGTAATTCAGTTCCTGTGTAGCCAAGTTTACATTCCGTGTATTAGTGATATCTTATGATGTTTCTTTTTCTGTGTGACTTATTTCAGTTAGAATCATCATACCTGAATCCACTCATTGTGCTGCTAAGGGCCTGATGACACAGATTTCATTGCTGAGTGATATTGCTTTGTAAGTAAATACCACAACTTCTTTATGCATTTTTCACTTTCTGCGATGTTGAACTTGTACTGTAAACGAGGTTCTTGTAAACAGAGGCGTCCCAAACTTTGGGGTGGCTGTGTCTTTTTGATTTTAATTTCCCTAAGCTATAGGACCATAAGTGGAAGTGCCCTAGGCTCTGTTGCTTTGTTTTTTAGATGTTTCAGGAAACACCATACACTTCTCCCGAGTGGTTGTTGGCAATTTACATCCCGCCCATCACCATAACAAGGCTCCCAGTTCTCCATGGCCTGTCCTGCCTTTCTGGATTTTACACTTTTTTCAGATGGCCCTTTTGACCGGGGGGAAGTGAGACTTCATTGTAGTGCAGATTTCCTTTGCAAGCTTGCTTGGTTGGCCAAAAAGGGCGTATGCGTTTTTTCCTGAATATATTCAGGAAAAAACGTATACGCCCTTTTTGGCCAAGTGCATCATTGTGGACGTTCTGCCTCTTTTCCTATGCTTTCAATGCAATTCCAGTCTACCTCCTGAAATCGGTTTCCTGCAATTCTGCCCCGCTTTCAAGTCCTCTTGGCAGCCTTACTTCAGTCTATTTTTGGACGATAGCTGTCATTTATAACTCTGCAGGTTTGTGAATTACAGTGCCCCTGAGCTCCTTTCTTCAACTTGCTTTCTTGTGACCTGGCCGCAACACAGCAGGATGGCTTCAGGCCCTAATCTGGTTCCGGCACGGCACGCTGAGCCTTTGGTTATTTCCTCTTCCTGGTGGGAAATGAGAGTTAAATTTGCCCGTCCAGACACCTCCAGCTAGTCTCTCATTGGTTCTCGCTATTCCTGTTCATCTTCCGCAGAAATTGCAAACTGAGCCAAACAGGAGGTTAAAGGCGCTGACTCTCCAAGTGGGGTGAGTGTTAGTAAAGCGTCTGGAATGTTGCACCCGAGTACCAGGGGAGGAAAACTGAGACATATTTGAACACATCTCCCATTCACATGGTTGATCATACTTGCGTTCCACATGCATGTTTTAGCTGAAGGAAGAATACCTTAAACCTGGAGAGTTAAGACCCGTGTAATGGGTACCATGCAATATGACTTCAAAGGGTCTTCATTTGCTCACCGAACCTCTCCAATCCTATCACTGCTGCGTTTATGCCCCTGTACACATGCTTGATTCTCTTTCGGAGACATAGCAATCCATAGGTTTTAAGATACTTACTAGTCAGGTACATTCTTAGGCGTTTAATATGGGGTGTTGAGTCCATTTCGTTGAGCAAGGAGTAGCTCTTGTCTATTCCATATTTGGCTTAAGGAACTTTATCTGTGCTCATTTCAATCTCTGGTTTTATGCAGCACCCCAACTCACCTTTACCCTTAAGCAAGAATAAGTTGGTTTTCTAAATTTGAGACCCTGTTCTGTTCTGTAATTCAGTTCCTGTGTAGCCAAGTTTACATTCCGTGTATTAGTGATATCTTATGATGTTTCTTTTTCTGTGTGACTTATTTCAGTTAGAATCATCATACCTGAATCCACGCATTGTGCTGCTAAGGGCCTGATGACATAGATTTCATTGCTGAGTGATATTGCTTTGTAAGTAAATACCACAACTTCTTTATCCATTTTTCACTTTCTGCGATGTTGAACTTGTACTGTAAACGAGGTTCTTGTAAACAAAGCCGTTCCAAACTTTGGGGTGGCTGTATCTTTTTCATTTTAACTTCCCTAAGCTATAGGACCATAAGTGGAAGTGCCCTAGGTTCTGTTGCTTTGTTTTTTAGATGTTTCAGGAAACACCATACACTTCTCCCGAGTGGTTGTTGGCAATTTACATCCCGCCCATCAGCATAACAAGGCTCCCAGTTCTCCATGGCCTGTCCTGCCTTTCTGGATTTTACACTTTTTTCAGATGGCCCTTTTGACCGGGGGGAAGTGAGACTTCATTGTAGTGCAGATTTCCTTTGCAAGCTTGCTTGGTTGGCCTAAAAGGGCGTATGCGTTTTTTCCTGAATATATTCAGGAAAAAACGCATACGCCCTTTTTGGCCAAGTGCATCATTGTGGACATTCTGCCTCTTTTCCTATGCTTTCAATGCAATTCCAGTCTACCTCCTGAAATCGGTTTCCTGCAATTCTGCCCCGATTTCAAGTCCTCTTGGCAGCCTTACTTCAGTCTATTTTTGGACGATAGCTGTCATTTATAACTCTGCAGGTTTGTGAATTACAGTGCCCCTGAGCTCCTTTCTTCAACTCGCTTTCTTGTGACCTGGCCGCAACACCGCAGGATGGCTTCAGGCCCTAATCTGGTTCCGGCACGGCACGCTGAGCCTTTGGTTATTTCCTCTTCCTGGTGGGAAATGAGAGTTAAATTTGCCCGTCCAGACACCTCCAGCTAGTCTCTCATTGGTTCTCGCTATTCCTGTTCATCTTCCGCAGAAATTGCAAACTGGGCCAAACAGGAGGTTAAAGGCGCTGACTCTCCAAGTGGGGAGAGTGTTAGTAAAGCGTCTGGAATGTTGCACCCGAGTACCAGGGGAGCAAAACTGAGACATATTTGAACACGTCTCCCGTTCACATGGTTGATCATACTTGGGTTCCACATGCATGTTTTAGCTGAAGGAAGAATACCTTAAACCTGGAGAGTTAAGACCCGTGTAATGGGTACCATGCAATATGACTTCAAAGGGTCTTCATTTGCTCACCGAACCTCTCCAATCCTATCACTGCTGCGTTTATTCATCTGTACACATGCTTGATTCTCTTTCGGAGACATAGCAATCCATAGGTTTTAAGATACTTACTAGTCAGGTACATTCTTAGGCGTTTAATATGCGGTGTTGAGTCCATTTCGTTGAGCAAGGAGTAGCTCTTGTCTATTCCATATTTGACTTAAGGAACTTTATCTGTGCTCATTTCAATCTCTGGTTTTATGCAGCACCCCAACTCACCTTTACCCTTAAGCAAGCATAAGTTGGTTTTCTAAATTTGAGACCCTGTTCTGTTCTGTAATTCAGTTCCTGTGTAGCCAAGTTTACATTCCGTGTATTACTGATATCTTATGATGTTTCTTTTTCTGTGTGACTTACTTCAGTTAGAATCATCATACCTGAATCCACTCATTGTGCTGCTAAGGGCCTGATGACACAGATTTCATTGCTGAGTGATATTGCTTTGTAAGTAAATACCACAACTTCTTTATCCATTTTTCACTTTCTATGATGTTGAACTTGTACTGTAAACGAGGTTCTTGTAAACAGAGGCGTCCCAAACTTTGGGGTGGCTGTGTCTTTTTGATTTTAATTTCCCTAAGCTATAGGACCATAAGTGGCAGTGCCCTAGGCTCTGTTGCTTTGTTTTTTAGATGTTTCAGGAAACACCATACACTTCTCCCGAGTGGTTGTTGGCAATTTACATCCCGCCCATCAGCATAACAAGGCTCCCAGTTCTCCATGGCCTGTCCTGCCTTTCTGGATTTTACACTTTTTTCAGATGGCCCTTTTGACCAGGAGGAAGTGAGACTTCATTGTAGTGCAGATTTCCTTTGCAAGCTTGCTTGGTTGGCCAAAAAGGGCGTATGCGTGTTTTCCTGAATATATTCAGGAAAAAACGCATACGCCCTTTTTGGCCAAGTGCATCATTGTGGACGTTCTGCCTCTTTTCCTATGCTTTCAATGCAATTCCAGTCTACCTCCTGAAATCGGTTTCCTGCAATTCTGCCCCGCTTTCAAGTCCTCTTGGCAGCCTTACTTCAGTCTATTTTTGGACGATAGCTGTCATTTATAACTCTGCAGGTTTGTGAATTACAGTGCCCCTGAGCTCCTTTCTTCAACTCGCTTTCTTGTGACCTGGCCGCAACACCGCAGGATGGCTTCAGGCCCTAATCTGGTTCCGGTACGGCACGCTGAGCCTTTGGTTATTTCCTCTTCCTGGTGGGAAATGAGAGTTAAATTTGCCCGTCCAGACACCTCCAGCTAGCCTCTCATTGGTTCTCGCTATTCCTGTTCATCTTCCGCAGAAATTGCAAACTGGGCCAAACAGGAGGTTAAAGGCGCTGACTCTCCAAGTCGTGAGAGTGTTAGTAAAGCGTCTGGAATGTTGCACCCGAGTACCAGGGGAGGAAAACTGAGACATATTTGAACACGTCTCCCGTTCACATGGTTGATCATACTTGGGTTCCACATGCATGTTTTAGCTGAAGGAAGAATACCTAAAACCTGGGTAGTTGAAACCCGTGGAATGGGTACCATGCAATATGACTTCAAAGGGTCTTCATTTGCTCACCGAACCTCTCCAATCCTATCACTGCTGCGTTTATGCCCCTGTACACATGCTTGATTCTCTTTTGGAGACATAGCAATCCATAGGTTTTACGATACTTACTAGTCAGGTACATTCTTAGGCGTTTAATATGCGGTGTTGAGTCCATTTCGTTGAGCAAGGAGTAGCTCTTGTCTATTCCATATTTGACTTAAGGAACTTTATCTGTGCTCATTTCAATCTCTGGTTTTATGCAGCACCCCAACTCACCTTTCCCCTTAAGCAAGCATAAGTTGGTTTTCTAAATTTGAGACCCTGTTCTGTTCTGTAATTCAGTTCCTGTGTAGCCAAGTTTACATTCCGTGTATTACTGATATCTTATGATGTTTCTTTTTCTGTGTGACTTACTTCAGTTAGAATCATCATACCTGAATCCACTCATTGTGCTGCTAAGGGCCTGATGACACAGATTTCATTGCTGAGTGATATTGCTTTGTAAGTAAATACCACAACTTCTTTATCCATTTTTCACTTTCTATGATGTTGAACTTGTACTGTAAACGAGGTTCTTGTAAACAGAGGCGTCCCAAACTTTGGGGTGGCTGTGTCTTTTTGATTTTAATTTCCCTAAGCTATAGGACCATAAGTGGAAGTGCCCTAGGTTCTGTTGCTTTGTTTTTTAGATGTTTCAGGAAACACCATACACTTCTCCCGAGTGGTTGTTGGCAATTTACATCCCGCCCATCAGCATAACAAGGCTCCCAGTTCTCCATGGCCTGTCCTGCCTTTCTGGATTTTACACTTTTTTCAGATGGCCCTTTTGACCGGGGGGAAGTGAGACTTCATTGTAGTGCAGATTTCCTTTGCAAGCTTGCTTGGTTGGCCAAAAAGGGCGTATGCGTTTTTTCCTGAATATATTCAGGAAAAAACGCATACGCCCTTTTTGGCCAAGTGCATCATTGTGGACGTTCTGCCTCTTTTCCTATGCTTTCAATGCAATTCCAGTCTACCTCCTGAAATCGGTTTCCTGCAATTCTGCCCCGCTTTCAAGTCCTCTTGGCAGCCTTACTTCAGTCTATTTTTGGACGATAGCTGTCATTTATAACTCTGCAGGTTTGTGAATTACAGTGCCCCTGAGCTCCTTTCTTCAACTCGCTTTCTTTTGAGCTGGCCGCAACACCGCAGGATGGCTTCAGGCCCTAATCTTGTTCCGGTATGGCACGCTGAGCCTTTGGTTATTTCCTCTTCCTGGTGGGAAATGAGAGTTAAATTTGCCCGTCCAGACACCTCCAGCTAGCCTCTCATTGGTTCTCGCTATTCCTGTTCATCTTCCGCAGAAATTGCAAACTGGGCCAAACAGGAGGTTAAAGGCGCTGACTCTCCAAGTGGGGAGAGTGTTAGTAAAGCGTCTGGAATGTTGCACCCGAGTACCAGGGGAGGAAAACTGAGACATATTTGAACACGTCTCCCGTTCACATGGTTGATCATACTCTGGGTTCCACATGCATGTTTTAGCTGAAGGAAGAATACCTTAAACCTGGAGAGTTAAGACCCGTGTAATGGGTACCATGCAATATGACTTCAAAGGGTCTTCATTTGCTCACCGAACCTCTCCAATCCTATCACTGCTGCGTTTATGCCCCTGTACACATGCTTGATTCTCTTTCGGAGACATAGCAATCCATAGGTTTTACGATACTTACTAGTCAGGTACATTCTTAGGCGTTTAATATGCGGTGTTGAGTCCATTTCGTTGAGCAAGGAGTAGCTCTTGTCTATTCCATATTTGACTTAAGGAACTTTATCTGTGCTCATTTCAATCTCTGGTTTTATGCAGCACCCCAACTCACCTTTACCCTTAAGCAAGCATAAGTTGGTTTTCTAAATTTGAGACCCTGTTCTGTTCTGTAATTCAGTTCCTGTGTAGCCAAGTTTACATTCCATGTATTACTGATATCTTATGATGTTTCTTTTTCTGTGTGACTTACTTCAGTTAGAATCATCATACCTAAATCCACTCATTGTGATGCTAAGGGCCTGATGACATAGATTTCATTGCTGAGTGATATTGCTTTGTAAGTAAATACCACAACTTCTTTATCCATTTTTCACTTTCTGCGATGTTGAACTTGTACTGTAAACGAGGTTCTTGTAAACAGAGCCGTTCCAAACTTTGGGGTGGCTGTGTCTTTTTGATTTTAATTTCCCTAAGCTATAGGACCATAAGTGGAAGTGCCCTAGGCTCTGTTGATTTGTTTTTTAGATGTTTCAGGAAACACCATACACTTCTCCCGAGTGGTTGTTGGCAATTTACATCCCGCCCATCAGCATAACAAGGCTCCCAGTTCTCCATGGCTTGTCCTGCCTTTCTGAATTTTACACTTTTTTCAGATGGCCCTTTTGACCGGGGGGAAGTGAGACTTCATTGTAGTGCAGATTTCCTTTGCAAGCTTGCTTGGTTGGCCAAAAAGGGCGTATGCGTTTTTTCCTGAAGATATTCAGGAATAAACGCATACGCCCTTTTTGGCCAAGTGAATCATTGTGGACGTTCTGCCTCTTTTCCTATGCTTTCAATGCAATTCCAGTCTACCTCCTGAAATCGGTTTCCTGCAATTCTGCCCCGCTTTCAAGTCCTCTTGGCAGCCTTACTTCAGTCTATTTTTGGACGATAGCTGTCATTTATAACTCTGCAGGTTTGTGAATTACAGTGCCCCTGAGCTCCTTTCTTCAACTCGCTTTCTTGTGAGCTGGCCGCAACACCGCAGGATGGATTCAGGCCCTAATCTGGTTCCGGCACGGCACGCTGAGCCTTTGGTTAATTCCTCTTCCTGGTGGGAAATGAGAGTTAAATTTGCCCGTCCAGGCACCTCCAGCTAGTCTCTCATTGGTTCTCGCTATTCCTGTTCATCTTCCGCAGAAATTGCAAACTGGGCCAAACAGGAGGTTAAAGGCGCTGACTCTCCAAGTGGGGAGAGTGTTAGTAAAGCGTCTGGAATGTTGCACCCGAGTACCAGGGGAGGAAAACTGAGACATATTTGAACACGTCTCCCGTTCACATGGTTGATCATACTTGGGTTCCACATGCATGTTTTAGCTGAAGGAAGAATACCTTAAACCTGGGGAGTTGAGACCCGTGGAATGGGTACCATGCAATATGTCTTCAAAGGGTCTTCATTTGCTCACCGAACCTCTCCAATCCTATCACTGCTGCGTTTATGCCCCTGTACACACGCTTGATTCACTTTTGGAGACATAGCAATTCATAGGTTTTAAGATACTTACTAGTCAGGTACATTCTTAGGCGTTTAATATGCGGTGTTGAGTCCATTTCGTTGAGCAAGGAGTAGCTCTTGTCTATTCCATATTTGACTTAAGGAACTTTATCTGTGCTCATTTCAATCTCTGGTTTTATGCAGCACCCCAACTCACCTTTCCCGTTAAGCAAGCATAAGTTGGTTTTCTAAATTTGAGACCCTGTTCTGTTCTGTAATTCAGTTCCTGTGTAGCCAAGTTTACATTCCGTGTATTACTGATATCTTATGATGTTTCTTTTTCTGTGTGACTTACTTCAGTTAGAATCATCATACCTGAATCCACTCATTGTGCTGCTAAGGGCCTGATGACACAGATTTCATTGCTGAGTGATATTGCTTTGTAAGTAAATACCACAACTTCTTTATCCATTTTTCACTTTCTGCGATGTTGAACTTGTACTGTAAACGAGGTTCTTGTAAACAGAGCCGTTCCAAACTTTGGGGTGGCTGTGTCTTTTTGATTTTAATTTCCCTAAGCTATAGGACCATAAGTGGCAGTGCCCTAGGCTCTGTTGCTTTGTTTTTTAGATGTTTCAGGAAACACCATACACTTCTCCCTAGTGTCTGTTGGCAATTTACATCCCGCCTATCAGCATAACAAGGCTCCCAGTTCTCCATGGCCTGTCCTGCCTTTCTGGATTTTACACTTTTTTCAGATGGCCCTTTTGACCGGGGGGAAGTGAGACTTCATTGTAGTGCAGATTTCCTTTGCAAGCTTGCTTCGTTGGCCAAAAAGGGCGTATGCGTTTTTTCCTGAATATATTCAGGAAAAAACGCATACGCCCTTTTTGGCCAAGTGCATCACTGTGGACGTTCTGCCTCTTTTCCTATGCTTTCAATGCAATTCCAGTCTACCTCCTGAAATCGGTTTCCTGCAATTCTGCCCCGCTTTCAAGTCCTCTTGGCAGCCTTACTTCAGTCTATTTTTGGACGATAGCTGTCATTTATAACTCTGCAGGTTTGTGAATTACAGTGCCCCTGAGCTCCTTTCTTCAACTCGCTTTCTTGTGACCTGGCCGCAACACCGCAGGATGGCTTCAGGCCCTAATCTGGTTCCGGCACGGCACGCTGAGCCTTTGGTTAATTCCTCTTCCTGGTGGGAAATGAGAGTTAAATTTGCCCGTCCAGACACCTCCAGCTAGCCTCTCATTGGTTCTCGCTATTCCTGTACATCTTCCGCAGAAATTGCAAACTGGGCCAAACAGGAGGTTAAAGGGACTGACTCTCCAAGTGGGGAGAGTGTTAGTAAAGCGTCTGGAATGTTGCACCCGAGTACCAGGGGAGGAAAACTGAGACATATTTGAACACGTCTCCCGATCACATGGTTGATCATACTCTAGGTTCCACATGCATGTTTTAGCTGAAAGAAGAATACCTTAAACCTGGGTAGTTGAAACCCGTGGAATGGGTACCATGCAATATGACTTCAAAGGGTCTTCATTTGCTCACCGAACCTCTCCAATCCTATCACTGCTGCGTTTATACCCCTGTACGCATGCTTGATTCTCTTTCGGAGACATAGCAATCCATAGGTTTTAAGATACTTACTAGTCAGGTACATTCTTAGGCGTTTAATATGCGGTGTTGAGTCCATTTCGTTGAGCAAGGAGTAGCTCTATTCTATTCCATATTTGGCTTAAGGAACTTTATCTGTGCTCATTTCAATCTCTGGTTTTATGCAGCACCCCAACTCACCTTTACCCTTAAGCAAGCATAAGTTGGTTTTCTAAATTTGAGACCCTGTTCTGTTCTGTAATTCAGTTCCTGTGTAGCCAAGTTTACATTCCGTGTATTAGTGATATCTTATGATGTTTCTTTTTCTGTGTGACTTATTTCAGTTAGAATCATCATACCTGAATCCACTCATTGTGCTGCTAAGGGCCTGATGACACAGATTTCATTGCTGAGTGATATTGCTTTGTAAGTAAATACCACAACTTCTTTATGCATTTTTCACTTTCTGCGATGTTGAACTTGTACTGTAAACGAGGTTCTTGTAAACAGAGGCGTCCCAAACTTTGGGGTGGCTGTGTCTTTTTGATTTTAATTTCCCTAAGCTATAGGACCATAAGTGGAAGTGCCCTAGGCTCTGTTGCTTTGTTTTTTAGATGTTTCAGGAAACACCATACACTTCTCCCGAGTGGTTGTTGGCAATTTACATCCCGCCCATCACCATAACAAGGCTCCCAGTTCTCCATGGCCTGTCCTGCCTTTCTGGATTTTACACTTTTTTCAGATGGCCCTTTTGACCGGGGGGAAGTGAGACTTCATTGTAGTGCAGATTTCCTTTGCAAGCTTGCTTGGTTGGCCAAAAAGGGCGTATGCGTTTTTTCCTGAATATATTCAGGAAAAAACGTATACGCCCTTTTTGGCCAAGTGCATCATTGTGGACGTTCTGCCTCTTTTCCTATGCTTTCAATGCAATTCCAGTCTACCTCCTGAAATCGGTTTCCTGCAATTCTGCCCCGCTTTCAAGTCCTCTTGGCAGCCTTACTTCAGTCTATTTTTGGACGATAGCTGTCATTTATAACTCTGCAGGTTTGTGAATTACAGTGCCCCTGAGCTCCTTTCTTCAACTTGCTTTCTTGTGACCTGGCCGCAACACAGCAGGATGGCTTCAGGCCCTAATCTGGTTCCGGCACGGCACGCTGAGCCTTTGGTTATTTCCTCTTCCTGGTGGGAAATGAGAGTTAAATTTGCCCGTCCAGACACCTCCAGCTAGTCTCTCATTGGTTCTCGCTATTCCTGTTCATCTTCCGCAGAAATTGCAAACTGAGCCAAACAGGAGGTTAAAGGCGCTGACTCTCCAAGTGGGGTGAGTGTTAGTAAAGCGTCTGGAATGTTGCACCCGAGTACCAGGGGAGGAAAACTGAGACATATTTGAACACATCTCCCATTCACATGGTTGATCATACTTGCGTTCCACATGCATGTTTTAGCTGAAGGAAGAATACCTTAAACCTGGAGAGTTAAGACCCGTGTAATGGGTACCATGCAATATGACTTCAAAGGGTCTTCATTTGCTCACCGAACCTCTCCAATCCTATCACTGCTGCGTTTATGCCCCTGTACACATGCTTGATTCTCTTTCGGAGACATAGCAATCCATAGGTTTTAAGATACTTACTAGTCAGGTACATTCTTAGGCGTTTAATATGGGGTGTTGAGTCCATTTCGTTGAGCAAGGAGTAGCTCTTGTCTATTCCATATTTGGCTTAAGGAACTTTATCTGTGCTCATTTCAATCTCTGGTTTTATGCAGCACCCCAACTCACCTTTACCCTTAAGCAAGAATAAGTTGGTTTTCTAAATTTGAGACCCTGTTCTGTTCTGTAATTCAGTTCCTGTGTAGCCAAGTTTACATTCCGTGTATTAGTGATATCTTATGATGTTTCTTTTTCTGTGTGACTTATTTCAGTTAGAATCATCATACCTGAATCCACGCATTGTGCTGCTAAGGGCCTGATGACATAGATTTCATTGCTGAGTGATATTGCTTTGTAAGTAAATACCACAACTTCTTTATCCATTTTTCACTTTCTGCGATGTTGAACTTGTACTGTAAACGAGGTTCTTGTAAACAGAGCCGTTCCAAACTTTGGGGTGGCTGTATCTTTTTCATTTTAACTTCCCTAAGCTATAGGACCATAAGTGGAAGTGCCCTAGGTTCTGTTGCTTTGTTTTTTAGATGTTTCAGGAAACACCATACACTTCTCCCGAGTGGTTGTTGGCAATTTACATCCCGCCCATCAGCATAACAAGGCTCCCAGTTCTCCATGGCCTGTCCTGCCTTTCTGGATTTTACACTTTTTTCAGATGGCCCTTTTGACCGGGGGGAAGTGAGACTTCATTGTAGTGCAGATTTCCTTTGCAAGCTTGCTTGGTTGGCCAAAAAGGGCGTATGCGTTTTTTCCTGAATATATTCAGGAAAAAACGCATACGCCCTTTTTGGCCAAGTGCATCATTGTGGACATTCTGCCTCTTTTCCTATGCTTTCAATGCAATTCCAGTCTACCTCCTGAAATCGGTTTCCTGCAATTCTGCCCCGATTTCAAGTCCTCTTGGCAGCCTTACTTCAGTCTATTTTTGGACGATAGCTGTCATTTATAACTCTGCAGGTTTGTGAATTACAGTGCCCCTGAGCTCCTTTCTTCAACTCGCTTTCTTGTGACCTGGCCGCAACACCGCAGGATGGCTTCAGGCCCTAATCTGGTTCCGGCACGGCACGCTGAGCCTTTGGTTATTTCCTCTTCCTGGTGGGAAATGAGAGTTAAATTTGCCCGTCCAGACACCTCCAGCTAGTCTCTCATTGGTTCTCGCTATTCCTGTTCATCTTCCGCAGAAATTGCAAACTGGGCCAAACAGGAGGTTAAAGGCGCTGACTCTCCAAGTGGGGAGAGTGTTAGTAAAGCGTCTGGAATGTTGCACCCGAGTACCAGGGGAGCAAAACTGAGACATATTTGAACACGTCTCCCGTTCACATGGTTGATCATACTTGGGTTCCACATGCATGTTTTAGCTGAAGGAAGAATACCTTAAACCTGGAGAGTTAAGACCCGTGTAATGGGTACCATGCAATATGACTTCAAAGGGTCTTCATTTGCTCACCGAACCTCTCCAATCCTATCACTGCTGCGTTTATTCATCTGTACACATGCTTGATTCTCTTTCGGAGACATAGCAATCCATAGGTTTTAAGATACTTACTAGTCAGGTACATTCTTAGGCGTTTAATATGCGGTGTTGAGTCCATTTCGTTGAGCAAGGAGTAGCTCTTGTCTATTCCATATTTGACTTAAGGAACTTTATCTGTGCTCATTTCAATCTCTGGTTTTATGCAGCACCCCAACTCACCTTTACCCTTAAGCAAGCATAAGTTGGTTTTCTAAATTTGAGACCCTGTTCTGTTCTGTAATTCAGTTCCTGTGTAGCCAAGTTTACATTCCGTGTATTACTGATATCTTATGATGTTTCTTTTTCTGTGTGACTTACTTCAGTTAGAATCATCATACCTGAATCCACTCATTGTGCTGCTAAGGGCCTGATGACACAGATTTCATTGCTGAGTGATATTGCTTTGTAAGTAAATACCACAACTTCTTTATCCATTTTTCACTTTCTATGATGTTGAACTTGTACTGTAAACGAGGTTCTTGTAAACAGAGGCGTCCCAAACTTTGGGGTGGCTGTGTCTTTTTGATTTTAATTTCCCTAAGCTATAGGACCATAAGTGGCAGTGCCCTAGGCTCTGTTGCTTTGTTTTTTAGATGTTTCAGGAAACACCATACACTTCTCCCGAGTGGTTGTTGGCAATTTACATCCCGCCCATCAGCATAACAAGGCTCCCAGTTCTCCATGGCCTGTCCTGCCTTTCTGGATTTTACACTTTTTTCAGATGGCCCTTTTGACCAGGAGGAAGTGAGACTTCATTGTAGTGCAGATTTCCTTTGCAAGCTTGCTTGGTTGGCCAAAAAGGGCGTATGCGTTTTTACCTGAATATATTCAGGAAAAAACGCATACGCCCTTTTTGGCCAAGTGCATCATTGTGGACGTTCTGCCTCTTTTCCTATGCTTTCAATGCAATTCCAGTCTACCTCCTGAAATCGGTTTCCTGCAATTCTGCCCCGCTTTCAAGTCCTCTTGGCAGCCTTACTTCAGTCTATTTTTGGACGATAGCTGTCATTTATAACTCTGCAGGTTTGTGAATTACAGTGCCCCTGAGCTCCTTTCTTCAACTCGCTTTCTTGTGACCTGGCCGCAACACCGCAGGATGGCTTCAGGCCCTAATCTGGTTCCGGTACGGCACGCTGAGCCTTTGGTTATTTCCTCTTCCTGGTGGGAAATGAGAGTTAAATTTGCCCGTCCAGACACCTCCAGCTAGCCTCTCATTGGTTCTCGCTATTCCTGTTCATCTTCCGCAGAAATTGCAAACTGGGCCAAACAGGAGGTTAAAGGCGCTGACTCTCCAAGTCGTGAGAGTGTTAGTAAAGCGTCTGGAATGTTGCACCCGAGTACCAGGGGAGGAAAACTGAGACATATTTGAACACGTCTCCCGTTCACATGGTTGATCATACTTGGGTTCCACATGCATGTTTTAGCTGAAGGAAGAATACCTAAAACCTGGGTAGTTGAAACCCGTGGAATGGGTACCATGCAATATGACTTCAAAGGGTCTTCATTTGCTCACCGAACCTCTCCAATCCTATCACTGCTGCGTTTATGCCCCTGTACACATGCTTGATTCTCTTTTGGAGACATAGCAATCCATAGGTTTTACGATACTTACTAGTCAGGTACATTCTTAGGCGTTTAATATGCGGTGTTGAGTCCATTTCGTTGAGCAAGGAGTAGCTCTTGTCTATTCCATATTTGACTTAAGGAACTTTATCTGTGCTCATTTCAATCTCTGGTTTTATGCAGCACCCCAACTCACCTTTCCCCTTAAGCAAGCATAAGTTGGTTTTCTAAATTTGAGACCCTGTTCTGTTCTGTAATTCAGTTCCTGTGTAGCCAAGTTTACATTCCGTGTATTACTGATATCTTATGATGTTTCTTTTTCTGTGTGACTTACTTCAGTTAGAATCATCATACCTGAATCCACTCATTGTGCTGCTAAGGGCCTGATGACACAGATTTCATTGCTGAGTGATATTGCTTTGTAAGTAAATACCACAACTTCTTTATCCATTTTTCACTTTCTATGATGTTGAACTTGTACTGTAAACGAGGTTCTTGTAAACAGAGGCGTCCCAAACTTTGGGGTGGCTGTGTCTTTTTGATTTTAATTTCCCTAAGCTATAGGACCATAAGTGGAAGTGCCCTAGGTTCTGTTGCTTTGTTTTTTAGATGTTTCAGGAAACACCATACACTTCTCCCGAGTGGTTGTTGGCAATTTACATCCCGCCCATCAGCATAACAAGGCTCCCAGTTCTCCATGGCCTGTCCTGCCTTTCTGGATTTTACACTTTTTTCAGATGGCCCTTTTGACCGGGGGGAAGTGAGACTTCATTGTAGTGCAGATTTCCTTTGCAAGCTTGCTTGGTTGGCCAAAAAGGGCGTATGCGTTTTTTCCTGAATATATTCAGGAAAAAACGCATACGCCCTTTTTGGCCAAGTGCATCATTGTGGACGTTCTGCCTCTTTTCCTATGCTTTCAATGCAATTCCAGTCTACCTCCTGAAATCGGTTTCCTGCAATTCTGCCCCGCTTTCAAGTCCTCTTGGCAGCCTTACTTCAGTCTATTTTTGGACGATAGCTGTCATTTATAACTCTGCAGGTTTGTGAATTACAGTGCCCCTGAGCTCCTTTCTTCAACTCGCTTTCTTTTGAGCTGGCCGCAACACCGCAGGATGGCTTCAGGCCCTAATCTGGTTCCGGTACGGCATGCTGAGCCTTTGGTTATTTCCTCTTCCTGGTGGGAAATGAGAGTTAAATTTGCCCGTCCAGACACCTCCAGCTAGCCTCTCATTGGTTCTCGCTATTCCTGTTCATCTTCCGCAGAAATTGCAAACTGGGCCAAACAGGAGGTTAAAGGCGCTGACTCTCCAAGTGGGGAGAGTGTTAGTAAAGCGTCTGGAATGTTGCACCCGAGTACCAGGGGAGGAAAACTGAGACATATTTGAACACGTCTCCCGATCACATCGTTGATCATACTCTGGGTTCCACATGCATGTTTTAGCTGAAGGAAGAATACCTAAAACCTGGGTAGTTGAAACCCGTGGAATGGGTACCATGCAATATGACTTCAAAGGGTCTTCATTTGCTCACCGAACCTCTCCAATCCTATCACTGCTGCGTTTATGCCCCTGTACACATGCTTGATTCTCTTTCGGAGACATAACAATCCATAGGTTTTACGATACTTACTAGTCAGGTACATTCTTAGGCGTTTAATATGCGGTGTTGAGTCCATTTCGTTGAGCAAGGAGTAGCTCTTGTCTATTCCATATTTGACTTAAGGAACTTTATCTGTGCTCATTTCAATCTCTGGTTTATGCAGCAACCCAACTCACCTTTCCCCTTAAGCAAGCATAAGTTGTTTTTCTAAATTTGAGAACCTGTTCTGTTTTGGAATTCAGTTCCTGTGTAGCCAAGTTTACATTCCGTGTATTAGTGATATCTTATGATGTTTCTTTTTCTGTGTGACTTATTTCAGTTAGAATCATCGTACCTGAATCTACTCATTATGCTGCTACGGGCCTGATGACATAGATTTCATTGCTGAGTGATACTGCATTGTACGTAAGTACCACAAGTTCTTTATCCATTTTTCAGTTTCTGCGATGTTGAACTTGTACAGTAAACGAGGTTCTTGTAAACAGAGGCGTCCCAAACTTTGGGGTGGCTGTGTCTTTTTGATTTCAAATTCCCTAAGCTATAGGACCATAAGTGGAAGTGCCCTAGGCTCTGTTGCTTTGTTTTTTAGATGTTTCAGGAAACACCATACACTTCTCCCGAGTGGTTGTTGGCAATTTACATCCCGCCCTTCAGCATAACAAGGCTCCCAGTTCTCCATGGCCTGTCCTGCCTTTCTGGATTTTACACTTTTTTCAGATGGCCCTTTTGACCGGGGGGAAGTGAGACTTCATTGTAGTGCAGATTTCCTTTGCAAGCTTGCTTGGTTGGCCAAAAAGGGCGTATGCGTTTTTTCCTGAATATATTCAGGAAAAAACGCATAGGCCCTTTTTGGCCAAGTGCATCATTGTGGACGTTCTGCCTCTTTTCCTATGCTTTCAATGCAATTCCAGTCTACCTCCTGAAATCGGTTTCCTGCAATTCTGCCCCGCTTTCAAGTCCTCTTGGCAGCCTTACTTCAGTCTATTTTTGGACGATAGCTGTCATTTATAACTCTGCAGGTTTGTGAATTACAGTGCCCCTGAGCTCCTTTCTTCAACTCGCTTTCTTGTGACCTGGCCGCAACACCGCAGGATGGCTTCAGGCCCTAATCTGGTTCCGGCCCGGCATGCTGAGCCTTTGGTTAATTCCTCTTCCTGGTGGGAAATGAGAGTTAAATTTGCCCGTCCAGACACCTCCAGCTAGCCTCTCATTGGTTCTCGCTATTCCTGTTCATCTTCCGCAGAAATTGCAAACTGGGCCAAACAGGAGGTTAAAGGGACTGACTCTCCAAGTGGGGAGAGTGTTAGTAAAGCGTCTGGAATGTTGCACCCGAGTACCAGGGGAGGAAAACTGAGACATATTTGAACACGTCTCCCGTTCACATGGTTGATCATACTCTGGGTTCCACATGCATGTTTTAGCTGAAGGAAGAATACCTTAAACCTGGAGAGTTGAGACACGTGGAATGGGTACCATGCAATATGACTTCAAAGGGTCTTCATTTGCTCACCGAACCTCTCCAATCCTATCACTGCTGCGTTTATTCCCCTGTACACACGCTTGATTCTCTTTTGGAGACATAGCAATCCATAGGTTTTAAGATACTTACTAGTCAGGTACATGCTTAGGGGTTTAATATGGGGTTTTGAGTCCATTTCGTTGAGCAAGGAGTAGCTCTTGTCTATTCCATATTTGGCTTAAGGAACTTTATCTGTGCTCATTTCAATCTCTGGTTTTATGCAGCACCCCAACTCACCTTTCCCCTTAAGCAAGCATAACTTGGTTTTCTAAATTTGAGACCCTGTTCTGTTTTGGAATGCAGTTCCTGTGTAGCCAAGTTTACATTCCATGTATTAGTGATATCTTATGATGTTTCTTTTTCTGTGTGACTTATTTCAGTTAGAATCATCATACCTGAATCCACTCATTGTGCTGCTAAGGGCCTGATGACACAGATTTCATTGCTGAGTGATATTGCTTTGTAAGCAAATACCACAACTTCTTTATCCATTTTTCACTTTCTGCGATGTTGAACTTGTACTGTAAACGAGGTTCTTGTAAACAGAGGCGTCCCAAACTTTGGGGTGGCTGTGTCTTTTTGATTTTAATTTCCCTAAGCTATAGGACCATAAGTGGCAGTGCCCTAGGCTCTGTTGCTTTGTTTTTTAGATGTTTCAGGAAACACCATACACTTCTCCCGAGTGGTTGTTGGCAATTTACATCCCGCCCATCAGCATAACAAGGCTCCCAGTTCTCCATGGCCTGTCCTGCCTTTCTGGATTTTACACTTTTTTCAGATGGCCCTTTTGACCGGGGGGAAGTGAGACTTCATTGTAGTGCAGATTTCCTTTGCAAGCTTGCTTGGTTGGCCAAAAAGGGCGTATGCGTTTTTTCCTGAATATATTCAGGAAAAAACGCATACGCCCTTTTTGGCCAAGTGCATCATTGTGGACGTTCTGCCTCTTTTCCTATGCTTTCAATGCAATTCCAGTCTACCTCCTGAAATCGGTTTCCTGCAATTCTGCCCCGCTTTCAAGTCCTCTTGGCAGCCTTACTTCAGTCTATTTTTGGACGATAGCTGTCATTTATAACTCTGCAGGTTTGTGAATTACAGTGCCCCTGAGCTCCTTTCTTCAACTCGCTTTCTTTTGAGCTGGCCGCAACACCGCAGGATGGCTTCAGGCCCTAATCTGGTTCCGGCACGGCACGCTGAGCCTTTGGTTAATTCCTCTTCCTGGTGGGAAATGAGAGTTAAATTTGCCCGTCCAGACACCTCCAGCTAGCCTCTCATTGGTTCTCGCTATTCCTGTTCATCTTCCGCAGAAATTGCAAACTGGGCGAAACAGGAGGTTAAAGGGACTGACTCTCCAAGTGGGGAGAGTGTTAGTAAAGCGTCTGGAATGTTGCACCCGAGTACCAGGGTACGAAAACTGAGACATATTTGAACACGTCTCCCGATCACATGGTTGATCATACTCTAGGTTCCACATGCATGTTTTAGCTGAAGGAAGAATACCTTAAACCTGTGTAGTTGAAACCCGTGGAATGGGTACCATGCAATATGACTTCAAAGGGTCTTCATTTGCTCACCGAAACTCTCCAATCCTATCACTGCTGCGTTTATGCCCCTGTACACATGCTTGATTCTCTTTCGGAGACATAGCAATCCATAGGTTTTAAGATACTTACTAGTCAGGTACATTCTTAGGCGTTTAATATGCGGTGTTGAGTCCATTTCTTTGAGCAAGGAGTAGCTCTTGTCTATTCCATATTTGACTTAAGGAACTTTATCTGTGCTCATTTCAATCTCTGGTTTTATGCAGCACCCCAACTCACCTTTACCCTTAAGCAAGCATAAGTTGGTTTTCTAAATTTGAGACCCTGTTCTGTTCTGTAATTCAGTTCCTGTGTAGCCAAGATTACATTCCGTGTATTACTGATATCTTATGATGTTTCTTTTTCTGTGTGACTTACTTCAGTTAGAATCATCATACCTGAATCCACTCATTGTGCTGCTAAGGGCCTGATGACACAGATTTCATTGCTGAGTGATATTGCTTTGTAAGTAAATACCACAACTTCTTTATCCATTTTTCACTTTCTGCGATGTTGAACTTGTACTGTAAACGAGGTTCTTGTAAACAGAGCCGTTCCAAACTTTGGGGTGGCTGTGTCTTTTTCATTTTAATTTCCCTAAGCTATAGGACCATAAGTGGAAGTGCCCTAGGTTCTGTTGCTTTGTTTTTTAGATGTTTCAGGAAACACCATACACTTCTCCCGAGTGTCTGTTGTCAATTTACATCCCGCCCATCAGCATAACAAGGCTCCCAGTTCTCCATGGCCTGTCCTGCCTTTCTGGATTTTACACTTTTTTCAGATGGCCCTTTTGACCGGGGGGAAGTGAGACTTCATTGTAGTGCAGATTTCCTTTGCAAGCTTGCTTGGTTGGCCAAAAAGGGCGTATGCGTTTTTTCCTGAATATATTCAGGAAAAAATGCATACGCCCTTTTTGGCCAAGTGCATCACTGTGGACGTTCTGCCTCTTTTCCTAAGCTTGCAATGCAATTCCAGTCTACCTCCTGAAATCGGTTTCCTGCAATTCTGCCCCGCTTTCAAGTCCTCTAGGCAGCCTTACTTCAGTCTATTTTTGGACGATAGCTGTCATTTATAACTCTGCAGGTTTGTGAATTACAGTGCCCCTGAGCTCCTTTCTTCAACTCGCTTTCTTTTGAGCTGGCCGCAACACCGCAGGATGGATTCAGGCCCTAATCTGGTTCCGGCACGGCACGCTGAGCCTTTGGTTATTTCCTCTTCCTGGTGGGAAATGAGAGTTAAATTTGCCCATCCAGACACCTCCAGGTAGTCTCTCATTGGTTCTCGCTATTCCTGTTCATCTTCCGCAGAAATTGCAAACTGGGCCAAACAGGAGGTTAAAGGCGCTGACTCTCCAAGTCGGGAGAGTGTTAGTAAAGCGTCCGGAATGTTGCACCCGAGTACCAGGGTACGAAAACTGAGACATATTTGAACACGTCTCCCGATCACATGGTTGATCATACTCTAGGTTCCACATGCATGTTTTAGCTGAAGGAAGAATACCTTAAACCTGGGTAGTTGAGACCCGTGGAATGGGTACCATGCAATATGACTTCAAAGGGTCTTCATTTGCTCACCGAACCTCTCCAATCCTATCACTGCTGCGTTGATGCCCCTGTACACATGCTTGATTCTCTTTCGGAGACATAGCGATCCATAGGTTTTAAGATACTTACTAGTCAGGTACATTCTTAGGCGTTGAATATGCGGTGTTGAGTCCATTTCGTTGAGCAAGGAGTAGCTCTTGTCTATTCCATATTTGACTTAAGGAACTTTATCTGTGCTCATTTCAATCTCTGGTTTTATGCAGCACCCCAACTCACCTTTACCCTTAAGCAAGCATAAGTTGGTTTTCTAAATTTGAGACCCTGTTCTGTTCTGTAATTCAGTTCCTGTGTAGCCAAGTTTACATTCCGTGTATTACTGATATCTTATGATGTTTCTTTTTCTGTGTGACTTATTTCAGTTAGAATCATCATACCTGAATCCACTCATTGTGCTGCTAAGGGCCTGATGACACAGATTTCATTGCTGAGTGATATTGCTTTGTAAGTGAATACCACAACTTCTTTATCCATTTTTCACTTTCTGCGATGTTGAACTTGTACTGTAAACGAGGTTCTTGTAAACAGAGCCTTTGCAAACTTTGGGGTGGCTGTGTCTTTTTGATTTTAATTTCCCTAAGCTATAGGACCATAAGTGGAATTGCCCTAGGCTCTGTTGCTTTGTTTTTTAGATGTTTCAGGAAACACCATACACTTCTCCCGAGTGTCTGTTGGCAATTTACATCCCGCCCATCAGCATAACAAGGCTCCCAGTTCTCCATGGCCTGTCCTGTCTTTCTGGATTTTACACTTTTTTCAGATGGCCCTTTTGACCGGGGGGAAGTGAGACTTCATTGTAGTGCAGATTTCCTTTGCAAGCTTGCTGGGTTGGCCAAAAAGGGCGTATGCGTTTTTTCCTGAATATATTCAGGAAAAAACGCATACGCCCTTTTTGGCCAAGTGCATCATTGTGGACGTTCTGCCTCTTTTCCTATGCTTTCAATGCAATTCCAGTCTAGCTCCTGAAATCGGTTTCCTGCAATTCTGCCCCGCTTTCAAGTCCTCTTGGCAGCCTTACTTCAGTCTATTTTTGGACGATAGCTGTCATTTATAACTCTGCAGGTTTGTGAATTACAGTGCCCCTGAGCTCCTTTCTTCAACTCGCTTTCTTTTGAGCTGGCCGCAACACCGCAGGATGGCTTCAGGCCCTAATCTGGTTCCGGCACGGCACGCTGAGCCTTTGGTTAATTCCTCTTCCTGGTGGGAAATGAGAGTTAAATTTGCCCGTCCAGACACCTCCAGCTAGCCTCTCATTGGTTCTCGCTATTCCTGTTCATCTTCCGCAGAAATTGCAAACTGGGCCAAACAGGAGGTTAAAGGGACTGACTCTCCAAGTCGGGAGAGTGTTAGTAAAGCGTCTGGAATGTTGCACCCGAGTACCAGGGTACGAAAACTGAGACATATTTGAACACGTCTCCCGATCACATGGTTGATCATACTCTAGGTTCCACATGCATGTTTTAGCTGAAGGAAGAATACCTTAAACCTGGAGAGTTAAGACCCGTGGAATGGGTACCATGCAATATGACTTCAAAGGGTCTTCATTTGCTCACCGAACCTCTCCAATCCTATCACTGCTGCGTTGATGCCCCTGTACACATGCTTGATTCTCTTTCGGAGACATAGCGATCCATAGGTTTTAAGATACTTACTAGTCAGGTACATTCTTAGGCGTTTAATATGCGGTGTTGAGTCCATTTCGTTGAGCAAGGAGTAGCTCTTGTCTATTCCATATTTGACTTAAGGAACTTTATCTGTGCTCATTTCAATCTCTGGTTTTATGCAGCACCCCAACTCACCTTTACCCTTAAGCAAGCATAAGTTGGTTTTCTAAATTTGAGACCCTGTTCTGTTCTGTAATTCAGTTCCTGTGTAGCCAAGTTTACATTCCGTGTATTACTGATATGTTATGATGTTTCTTTTTCTGTGTGACTTATTTCAGTTAGAATCATCATACCTGAATCCACTCATTGTGCTGCTAAGGGCCTGATGACACAGATTTCATTGCTGAGTGATATTGCTTTGTAAGTAAATACCACAAGTTCTTTATCCATTTTTCACTTTCTGCGATGTTGAACTTGTACTGTAAACGAGGTTCTTGTAAACAGAGCCTTTGCAAACTTTGGGGTGGCTGTGTCTTTTTGATTTTAATTTCCCTAAGCTATAGGACCATAAGTGGAATTGCCCTAGGCTCTGTTGCTTTGTTTTTTAGATGTTTCAGGAAACACCATACACTTCTCCCGAGTGTCTGTTGGCAATTTACATCCCGCCCATCAGCATAACAAGGCTCCCAGTTCTCCATGGCCTGTCCTGTCTTTCTGGATTTTACACTTTTTTCAGATGGCCCTTTTGACCGGGGGGAAGTGAGACTTCATTGTAGTGCAGATTTCCTTTGCAAGCTTGCTGGGTTGGCCAAAAAGGGCGTATGCGTTTTTTCCTGAATATATTCAGGAAAAAACGCATACGCCCTTTTTGGCCAAGTGCATCATTGTGGACGTTCTGCCTCTTTTCCTATGCTTTCAATGCAATTCCAGTCTAGCTCCTGAAATCGGTTTCCTGCAATTCTGCCCCGCTTTCAAGTCCTCTTGGCAGCCTTACTTCAGTCTATTTTTGGACGATAGCTGTCATTTATAACTCTGCAGGTTTGTGAATTACAGTGCCCCTGAGCTCCTTTCTTCAACTTGCTTTCTTGTGACCTGGCCGCAACACCACAGGATGGCTTCAGGCCCTAATCTGGTTCTGGCAGGGCACGCTGAGCCTTTGGTTAATTCCTCTTCATGGTGGAAAATGAGAGTTAAATTTGCCCGTCCAGACACCTCCAGCTAGCCTCTCATTGGTTCTCGCTATTCCTGTTCATCTTCCGCAGAAATTGCAAACTGGGCCAAACAGGAGGTTAAAGGGACTGACTCTCCAAGTCGGGAGAGTGTTAGTAAAGTGTCTGGAATGTTGCACCCGAGTACCAGGGTACGAAAACTGAGACATATTTGAACACGGCTCCCGTTCACACGGATGATCATACTCTAGGTTCCACATGCATGTTTTAGCTGAAGGAAGAATACCTTAAACCTGGGTAGTTGAAACCCGTGGAATGGGTACCATGCGATATGACTTCAAAGGGTCTTCATTTGCTCACCAAACCTCTCCAATCCTATCACTGCTGCGTTTATGCCCCTGTACACATGCTTGATTCTCTTTTGGAGACATAGCAATCCATAGGTTTTAAGATACTTACTAGTCAGGTACATTCTTAGACGTTTAATATGGGGTGTTGAGTCCATTTCATTGAGCAAGGAGTAGCTCTTTTCTATTCCATATTTGGCTTAAGGAACTTTATCTGTGCTCATTTCAATCTCTGGTTTTATGCAGCACCCCAACTCACCTTTACCCTTAAGCAAGAATAAGTTGGTTTTCTAAATTTGAGACCCTGTTCTGTTCTGTAATTCAGTTCCTGTGTAGCCAAGTTTACATTCCGTGTATTACTGATATCTTATGATGTTTCTCTTTCTGTGTGACTTATTTCAGTTAGAATCATCATACCTGAATCCACTCATTGTGCTGCTAAGGGCCTGATGACACAGATTTCATTGCTGAGTGATATTGCTTTGTAAGTAAATACCACAAGTTCTTTATCCATTTTTCACTTTCTGCGATGTTGAACTTGTACTGTAAACGAGGTTCTTGTAAACAGAGCCTTTCCAAACTTTGGGGTGGCTGTGTCTTTTTGATTTTAATTTCCCTAAGCTATAGGAC
Source organism: Stenella coeruleoalba (assembly GCF_951394435.1). Lineage (NCBI taxonomy): Eukaryota > Metazoa > Chordata > Mammalia > Artiodactyla > Delphinidae > Stenella > Stenella coeruleoalba. Next base: position 92,736 of record NW_027646210.1, read on the forward strand.
CATAAGTGGAATTGCCCTAGGCTCTGTTGCTTTGTTTTTTAGATGTTTCAGGAAACACCATACACTTCTCCCAAGTGTCTGTTGGCAATTTACATCCCGCCCATCAGCATAACAAGGCTCCCAGTTCTCCATGGCCTGTCCTGCCTTTCTGGATTTTACACTTTTTACAGATGGCCCTTTTGACCGGGGGGAAGTGAGACTTCATTGTAGTGCAGATTTCCTTTGCAAGCTTGCTTGGTTGGCCAAAAAGGGCGTATGCGTTTTTTCCTGAATATATTCAGGAAAAAACGCATACGCCCTTTTTAGCCAAACGCATCATTGTGGACGTTCTGCCTCTTTTCCTATGCTTTCAATGCAATTCCAGTCTACCTCCTGAAATCGGTTTCCTGCAATTCTGCCCCGCTTTCAAGTCCTCTTGGCAGTCTTACTTCAGTCTATTTTTGGACGATAGCTGTCATTTATAACTCTGCAGGTTTGTGAATTACAGTGCCCCTGAGCTCCTTTCTTCAACTCGCTTTCTTTTGAGCTGGCCGCAACACCGCAGGATGGCTTCAGGCCCTAATCTGGTTCTGGCACGGCACGCTGAGCCTTTGGTTAATTCCTCTTCCTGGTGGGAAATGAGAGTTAAAATTGCCCGTCCAGACACCTCCAGCTAGCCTCTCATTGGTTCTCGCTATTCCTGTTCATCTTCCGCAGAAATTGCAAACTGGGCCAAACAGGAGGTTAAAGGGACTGACTCTCCAAGTCGGGAGAGTGTTAGTAAAGCGTCTGGAATGTTGCACCCGAGTACCAGGGTACGAAAACTGAGACATATTTGAACACGTCTCCCGATCACATGGTTGATCATACTCTAGGTTCCACATGCATGTTTTAGCTGAAGGAAGAATACCTTAAACCTGGAGAGTTAAGACCCGTGGAATGGGTATCATGCAATATGACTTCAAAGGGTCTTCATTTGCTCACCGAACCTCTCCAATCCTATCACTGCTGCGTTGATGCCCCTGTACACATGCTTGATTCTCTTTCGGAGACATAGCGATCCATAGGTTTTAAGATACTTACTAGTCAGGTACATTCTTAGGCGTTTAATATGCGGTGTTGAGTCCATTTCGTTGAGCAAGGAGTAGCTCTTGTCTATTCCATATTTGACTTAAGGAACTTTATCTGTGCTCATTTCAATCTCTGGTTTTATGCAGCACCCCAACTCACCTTTACCCTTAAGCAAGCATAAGTTGGTTTTCTAAATTTGAAACCCTGTTCTGTTCTGTAATTCAGTTCCTGTGTAGCCAAGTTTACATTCCGTGTATTACTGATATCTTATGATGTTTCTTTTTCTGTGTGACTTATTTCAGTTAGAATCATCATACCTGAATCCACTCATTGTGCTGCTAAGGGCCTGATGACATAGATTTCATTGCTGAGTGATATTGCTTTGTAAGTGAATACCACAACTTCTTTATCCATTTTTCACTTTCTGCGATGTTGAACTTGTACTGTAAACGAGGTTCTTGTAAACAGAGCCTTTGCAAACTTTGGGGTGGCTGTGTCTTTTTGATTTTAATTTCCCTAAGCTATAGGACCATAAGTGGAATTGCCCTAGGCTCTGTTGCTTTGTTTTTTAGATGTTTCAGGAAACACCATACACTTCTCCCGAGTGTCTGTTGGCAATTTACATCCCGCCCATCAGCATAACAAGGCTCCCAGTTCTCCATGGCCTGTCCTGTCTTTCTGGATTTTACACTTTTTTCAGATGGCCCTTTTGACCGGGGGGAAGTGAGACTTCATTGTAGTGCAGATTTCCTTTGCAAGCTTGCTTGGTTGGCCAAAAAGGGCGTATGCGTTTTTTCCTGAATATATTCAGGAAAAAACGCATACGCCCTTTTTGGCCAAGTGCATCATTGTGGACGTTCTGCCTCTTTTCCTATGCTTTCAATGCAATTCCAGTCTACCTCCTGAAATCGGTTTCCTGCAATTCTGCCCCGCTTTCAACTCCTCTTGGCAGCCTTACTTCAGTCTATTTTTGGACGATAGCTGTCATTTATAACTCTGCAGGTTTGTGAATTACAGTGCCCCTGAGCTCCTTTCTTCAACTCGCTTTCTTTTGAGCTGGCCGCAACACCGCAGGATGGCTTCAGGCCCTAATCTGGTTCCGGCACGGCACGCTGAGCCTTTGGTTATTTCCTCTTCCTGGTGGGAAATGAGAGTTAAATTTGCCCGTCCAGACACCTCCAGCTAGCCTCTCATTGGTTCTCCCTATTCCTGTTCATCTTCCGCAGAAATTGCAAACTGGGCCAAACAGGAGGTTAAAGGGACTGACTCTCCAAGTCGGGAGAGTGTTAGTAAAGCGTCTGTATGTTGCACCCGAGTACCAGGGGAGGAAAACTGAGACATATTTGAACACGTCTCCCGATCACATGGTTGATCATACTCTAGGTTCCACATGCATGTTTTAGCTGAAGGAAGAATACCTTAAACCTGGGTAGTTGAAACCCGTGGAATGGGTACCATGCAATATGACTTCAAAGGGTCTTCATTTGCTCACCGAACCTCTCCAATCCTATCACTGCTGCGTTTATGCCCCTGTACACATGCTTGATTCTCTTTCGGAGACATAGCAATCCATAGGTTTTAAGATACTTACTAGTCAGGTACATTCTTAGGCGTTTAATATGCGGTGTTGAGTCCATTTCGTTGAGCAAGGAGTAGCTCTTGTCTATTCCATATTTGGCTTAAGGAACTTTATCTGTGCTCATTTCGATCTCTGGTTATGCAGCACCCCAATTCACCTTTACCCTTAAGCAAGCATAAGTTGGTTTTCTAAATTTGAGACCCTGTTCTGTTCTGTAATTCAGTTCCTGTGTAGCCAAGTTTACATTCCGTGTATTACTGATATATTATGATGTTTCTTTTTCTGTGTGACGTATTTCGGTTAGAATCATCATACCTGAATCCACTCATTGTGCTGCTAAGGGCCTGATGACATAGATTTCATTGCTGAGTGATATTGCTTTGTAAGTAAATACCACAACTTCTTTATCCATTTTTCACTTTCTGCGATGTTGAACTTGTACTGTAAACGAGGTTCTTGTAAACATAGCCGTTCCAAACTTTGGGGTGGCTGTTTCTTTTTTATTTTAATTTTCCTAAGCTATAGGACCATAAGTGGAAGTGCCCTAGGCTCTGTTGATTTGTTTTTTAGATGTTTCAGGAAATACCATACACTTCTCCCGAGTGGTTGTTGGCAATTTACATCCCGCCCATCAGCATAACAAGGCTTCCAGTTCTCCATGGCCTGTCCTGCCTTTCTGGATTTTACACTATTTTCAGATGGCCCTTTTGACCGGGGGGAAGTGAGACTTCATTGTAGTGCAGATTTCCTTTGCAAGCTTGCTTGGTTGGCCAAAAAGGGCGTATGCGTTTTTTCCTGAATATATTCAGGAAAAAACGCATACGCCCTTTTTGGCCAAGTGCATCTTTGTGGACGTTCTGCCTCTTTTCCTATGCTTTCAATGCAATTCCAGTCTACCTCCTGAAATCGGTTTCCTGCAATTCTGCCCCGCTTTCAAGTCCTCTTGGCAGTCTTACTTCAGTCTATTTTTGGACGATAGCTGTCATTTATAACTCTGCAGGTTTGTGAATTACAGTGCCCCTGAGCTCCTTTCTTCAACTCGCTTTCTTGTGAGCTGGCCGCAACACCGCAGGATGGCTTCGGGCCCTAATCTGGTTCCGGCACGGCACGCTGAGCCTTTGGTTTATTCCTCTTCCTGGTGGGAAATGAGAGTTAAATTTGCCCGTCCAGACACCTCCAGCTAGTCTCTCATTGGTTCTCGCTATTCCTGTTCATCTTCCGCAGAAATTGCAAACTGGGCCAAACAGGAGGTTAAAGGGACTGACTCTCCAAGTCGGGAGAGTGTTAGTAAAGCGTCTGGAATGTTGCACCCGAGTACCAGGGGAGGAAAACTGAGACATATTTGAACACGTCTCCCGTTCACACGGTTGATCATACTCTGGGTTCCACATGCATGTTTTAGCTGAAGGAAGAATACCTTAAACCTGGAGAGTTGAGACCCGTGTAATGGGTACCATGCAATATGTCTTCAAAGGGTCTTCATTTGCTCACCGAACCTCTCCAATCCTATCACTGCTGCGTTTATGCCCCTGTACACACGCTTGATTCTCTTTTGGAGAAACAGCAATTCATAGGTTTTAAGATACTTACTAGTCAGGTACATTCTTAGGCGTTTAATATGGGGTGTTGAGTCCATTTCGTTGAGCAAGGAGTAGCTCTTGTCTATTCCATATTTGGCTTAAGGAACTTTATCTGTGCTCATTTCAATCTCTGGCTTTATGCAGCACCCCAACTCACCTTTCCCCTTAAGCAAGCATAAGTTGGTTTTCTAAATTTGAGACCCTGTTCTGTTCTGTAATTCAGTTCCTGTGTAGCCAAGTTTGCATTCCGTGTATTACTGATATCTTATGATGTTTCTTTTTCTGTGTGACTTATTTCAGTTAGAATCATCATACCTGAATCCACTCATTGTGATGCTAAGGGCCTGATGACATAGATTTCATTGCTGAGTGATATTGCTTTGTAAGTAAATACCACAAGTTCTTTATCCATTTTTCACTTTCTGCGATGTTGAACTTGTACTGTAAACGAGGTTCTTGTAAACAGAGGCGTCCCAAACTTTGGGGTGGCTGTGTCTTTTTGATTTTAATTTCCCTAAGCTATAGGACCATAAGTGGCAGTGCCCTAGGCTCTGTTGCTTTGTTTTTTAGATGTTTCAGGAAACACCATACACTTCTCCCGAGTGGTTGTTGGCAATTTACATCCCGCCCATCAGCATAACAAGGCTCCCAGTTCTCCATGGCCTGTCCTGCCTTTCTGGATTTTACACTTTTTTCAGATGGCCCTTTTGACCGGGGGGAAGTGAGACTTCATTGTAGTGCAGATTTCCTTTGCAAGCTTGCTTGGTTGGCCAAAAAGGGCGTATGCGTTTTTTCCTGAATATATTCAGGAAAAAACGCATACGCCCTTTTTGGCCAACTGCATCATTGTGGACGTTCTGCCTCTTTTCCTATGCTTTCAATGCAATTTCAGTCTACCTCCTGAAATCGGTTTCCTGCAATTCTGCCCCGCTTTCAAGTCCTCTTGGCAGCCTTACTTCAGTCTATTTTTGGACGATAGCTGTCATTTATAACTCTGCAGGTTTGTGAATTACAGTGCCCCTGAGCTCCTTTCTTCAACTCGCTTTCTTTTGAGCTGGCCGCAACACCGCAGGATGGCTTCAGGCCCTAATCTGGTTCCGGTACGGCATGCTGAGCCTTTGGTTATTTCCTCTTCCTGGTGGGAAATGAGAGTTAAATTTGCCCGTCCAGACACCTCCAGCTAGCCTCTCATTGGTTCTCGCTATTCCTGTTCATCTTCCGCAGAAATTGCAAACTGGGCCAAACAGGAGGTTAAAGGCGCTGACTCTCCAAGTGGGGAGAGTGTTAGTAAAGCGTCTGGAGTGTTGCACCCGAGTACCAGGGGAGGAAAACTGAGACATATTTGAACACGTCTCCCGATCACATGGTTGATCATACTCTGGGTTCCACATGCATGTTTTAGCTGAAGGAAGAATACCTAAAACCTGGGTAGTTGAAACCCGTGGAATGGGTACCATGCAATATGACTTCAAAGGGTCTTCATTTGCTCACCGAACCTCTCCAATCCTATCACTGCTGCGTTTATGCCCCTGTACACATGCTTGATTCTCTTTCGGAGACATAGCAATCCATAGGTTTTACGATACTTACTAGTCAGGTACATTCTTAGGCGTTTAATATGCGGTGTTGAGTCCATTTCGTTGAGCAAGGAGTAGCTCTTGTCTATTCCATATTTGACTTAAGGAACTTTATCTGTGCTCATTTCAATCTCTGGTTTATGCAGCAACCCAACTCACCTTTCCCCTTAAGCAAGCATAAGTTGTTTTTCTAAATTTGAGAACCTGTTCTGTTTTGGAATTCAGTTCCTGTGTAGCCAAGTTTACATTCCGTGTATTAGTGATATCTTATGATGTTTCTTTTTCTGTGTGACTTATTTCAGTTAGAATCATCGTACCTGAATCTACTCATTATGCTGCTACGGGCCTGATGACATAGATTTCATTGCTGAGTGATACTGCATTGTACGTAAGTACCACAAGTTCTTTATCCATTTTTCAGTTTCTGCGATGTTGAACTTGTACAGTAAACGAGGTTCTTGTAAACAGAGGCGTCCCAAACTTTGGGGTGGCTGTGTCTTTTTGATTTCAAATTCCCTAAGCTATAGGACCATAAGTGGAAGTGCCCTAGGCTCTGTTGCTTTGTTTTTTAGATGTTTCAGGAAACACCATACACTTCTCCCGAGTGGTTGTTGGCAATTTACATCCCGCCCTTCAGCATAACAAGGCTCCCAGTTCTCCATGGCCTGTCCTGCCTTTCTGGATTTTACACTTTTTTCAGATGGCCCTTTTGACCGGGGGGAAGTGGGACTTCATTGTAGTGCAGATTTCCTTTGCAAGCTTGCTTGGTTGGCCAAAAAGGGCGTATGCGTTTTTTCCTGAATATATTCAGGAAAAAACGCATAGGCCCTTTTTGGCCAAGTGCATCATTGTGGACGTTCTGCCTCTTTTCCTATGCTTTCAATGCAATTCCAGTCTACCTCCTGAAATCGGTTTCCTGCAATTCTGCCCTGCTTTCAAGTCCTCTTGGCAGCCTTACTTCAGTCTATTTTTGGACGATAGCTGTCATTTATAACTCTGCAGGTTTGTGAATTACAGTGCCCCTGAGCTCCTTTCTTCAACTCGCTTTCTTGTGACCTGGCCGCAACACCGCAGGATGGCTTCAGGCCCTAATCTGGTTCCAGCCCGGCATGCTGAGCCTTTGGTTAATTCCTCTTCCTGGTGGGAAATGAGAGTTAAATTTGCCCGTCCAGACACCTCCAGCTAGCCTCTCATTGGTTCTCGCTATTCCTGTTCATCTTCCGCAGAAATTGCAAACTGGGCCAAACAGGAGGTTAAAGGGACTGACTCTCCAAGTGGGGAGAGTGTTAGTAAAGCGTCTGGAATGTTGCACCCGAGTACCAGGGGAGGAAAACTGAGACATATTTGAACACGTCTCCCGTTCACATGGTTGATCATACTCTGGGTTCCACATGCATGTTTTAGCTGAAGGAAGAATACCTTAAACCTGGAGAGTTGAGACACGTGGAATGGGTACCATGCAATATGACTTCAAAGGGTCTTCATTTGCTCACCGAACCTCTCCAATCCTATCACTGCTGCGTTTATTCCCCTGTACACACGCTTGATTCTCTTTTGGAGACATAGCAATCCATAGGTTTTAAGATACTTACTAGTCAGGTACATGCTTAGGGGTTTAATATGGGGTTTTGAGTCCATTTCGTTGAGCAAGGAGTAGCTCTTGTCTATTCCATATTTGGCTTAAGGAACTTTATCTGTGCTCATTTCAATCTCTGGTTTTATGCAGCACCCCAACTCACCTTTCCCCTTAAGCAAGCATAAGTTGGTTTTCTAAATTTGAGACCCTGTTCTGTTTTGGAATGCAGTTCCTGTGTAGCCAAGTTTACATTCCATGTATTAGTGATATCTTATGATGTTTCTTTTTCTGTGTGACTTATTTCAGTTAGAATCATCATACCTGAATCCACTCATTGTGCTGCTAAGGGCCTGATGACACAGATTTCATTGCTGAGTGATATTGCTTTGTAAGCAAATACCACAACTTCTTTATCCATTTTTCACTTTCTGCGATGTTGAACTTGTACTGTAAACGAGGTTCTTGTAAACAGAGGCGTCCCAAACTTTGGGGTGGCTGTGTCTTTTTGATTTTAATTTCCCTAAGCTATAGGACCATAAGTGGCAGTGCCCTAGGCTCTGTTGCTTTGTTTTTTAGATGTTTCAGGAAACACCATACACTTCTCCCGAGTGGTTGTTGGCAATTTACATCCCGCCCATCAGCATAACAAGGCTCCCAGTTCTCCATGGCCTGTCCTGCCTTTCTGGATTTTACACTTTTTTCAGATGGCCCTTTTGACCGGGGGGAAGTGAGACTTCATTGTAGTGCAGATTTCCTTTGCAAGCTTGCTTGGTTGGCCAAAAAGGGCGTATGCGTTTTTTCCTGAATATATTCAGGAAAAAACGCATACGCCCTTTTTGGCCAAGTGCATCATTGTGGACGTTCTGCCTCTTTTCCTATGCTTTCAATGCAATTCCAGTCTACCTCCTGAAATCGGTTTCCTGCAATTCTGCCCCGCTTTCAAGTCCTCTTGGCAGCCTTACTTCAGTCTATTTTTGGACGATAGCTGTCATTTATAACTCTGCAGGTTTGTGAATTACAGTGCCCCTGAGCTCCTTTCTTCAACTCGCTTTCTTTTGAGCTGGCCGCAACACCGCAGGATGGCTTCAGGCCCTAATCTGGTTCCGGCACGGCACGCTGAGCCTTTGGTTAATTCCTCTTCCTGGTGGGAAATGAGAGTTAAATTTGCCCGTCCAGACACCTCCAGCTAGCCTCTCATTGGTTCTCGCTATTCCTGTTCATCTTCCGCAGAAATTGCAAACTGGGCGAAACAGGAGGTTAAAGGGACTGACTCTCCAAGTGGGGAGAGTGTTAGTAAAGCGTCTGGAATGTTGCACCCGAGTACCAGGGTACGAAAACTGAGACATATTTGAACACGTCTCCCGATCACATGGTTGATCATACTCTAGGTTCCACATGCATGTTTTAGCTGAAGGAAGAATACCTTAAACCTGTGTAGTTGAAACCCGTGGAATGGGTACCATGCAATATGACTTCAAAGGGTCTTCATTTGCTCACCGAAACTCTCCAATCCTATCACTGCTGCGTTTATGCCCCTGTACACATGCTTGATTCTCTTTCGGAGACATAGCAATCCATAGGTTTTAAGATACTTACTAGTCAGGTACATTCTTAGGCGTTTAATATGCGGTGTTGAGTCCATTTCTTTGAGCAAGGAGTAGCTCTTGTCTATTCCATATTTGACTTAAGGAACTTTATCTGTGCTCATTTCAGTCTCTGGTTTTATGCAGCACCCCAACTCACCTTTACCCTTAAGCAAGCATAAGTTGGTTTTCTAAATTTGAGACCCTGTTCTGTTCTGTAATTCAGTTCCTGTGTAGCCAAGATTACATTCCGTGTATTACTGATATCTTATGATGTTTCTTTTTCTGTGTGACTTACTTCAGTTAGAATCATCATACCTGAATCCACTCATTGTGCTGCTAAGGGCCTGATGACACAGATTTCATTGCTGAGTGATATTGCTTTGTAAGTAAATACCACAACTTCTTTATCCATTTTTCACTTTCTGCGATGTTGAACTTGTACTGTAAACGAGGTTCTTGTAAACAGAGCCGTTCCAAACTTTGGGGTGGCTGTGTCTTTTTGATTTTAATTTCCCTAAGCTATAGGACCATAAGTGGAAGTGCCCTAGGTTCTGTTGCTTTGTTTTTTAGATGTTTCAGGAAACACCATACACTTCTCCCGAGTGTCTGTTGTCAATTTACATCCCGCCCATCAGCATAACAAGGCTCCCAGTTCTCCATGGCCTGTCCTGCCTTTCTGGATTTTACACTTTTTTCAGATGGCCCTTTTGACCGGGGGGAAGTGAGACTTCATTGTAGTGCAGATTTCCTTTGCAAGCTTGCTTGGTTGGCCAAAAAGGGCGTATGCGTTTTTTCCTGAATATATTCAGGAAAAAACGCATACGCCCTTTTTGGCCAAGTGCATCACTGTGGACGTTCTGCCTCTTTTCCTAAGCTTGCAATGCAATTCCAGTCTACCTCCTGAAATCGGTTTCCTGCAATTCTGCCCCGCTTTCAAGTCCTCTAGGCAGCCTTACTTCAGTCTATTTTTGGACGATAGCTGTCATTTATAACTCTGCAGGTTTGTGAATTACAGTGCCCCTGAGCTCCTTTCTTCAACTCGTTTTCTTGTGACCTGACCGCAACACCGCAGGATGGCTTCAGGCTCTAATCTGGTTCCGGCCCGGCATGCTGAGCCTTTGGTTAATTCCTCTTCCTGGTGGGAAATGAGAGTTAAATTTGCCCGTCCAGACACCTCCAGCTAGCCTCTCATTGGTTCTCGCTATTCCTGTTCATCTTTCGCAGAAATTGCAAACTGGGCCAAACAGGAGGTTAAATGGACTCACTCTCCATTCGGGAGAGTGTTAGTAAAGCGTCTGTATGTTGCACCCGAGTACCAGGGGAGGAAAACTGAGACATATTTGAACACGTCTCCCGATCACATGGTTGATCATACTCTAGGTTCCACATGCATGTTTTAGCTGAAGGAAGAATACCTTAAACCTGGGTAGTTGAAACCCGTGGAATGGGTACCATGCAATATGACTTCAAAGGGTCTTCATTTGCTCACCGAACCTCTCCAATCCTATCACTGCTGCGTTTATGCCCCTGTACACATGCTTGATTCTCTTTCGGAGACATAGCAATCCATAGGTTTTAAGATACTTACTAGTCAGGTACATTCTTAGGCGTTTAATATGGGGTGTTGAGTCCATTTCATTGAGCAAGGAGTAGCTCTTGTCTATTCCATATTTGGCTTAAGGAACTTTATCTGTGCTCATTTCAATCTCTGGTTTTATGCAGCACCCCAACTCACCTTTACCCTTAAGCAAGAATAAGTTGGTTTTCTAAATTTGAGACCCTGTTCTGTTCTGTAATTCTGTTCCTGTGTAGCCAAGTTTACATTCCGTGTATTACTGATATCTTATGATGTTTCTTTTTCTGTGTGACTTATTTCAGTTAGAATCATCATACCTGAATACACTCATTGTGCTGCTAAGGGCCTGATGACACAGATTTCATTGCTGAGTGATATTGCTTTGTAAGTAAATACCACAACTTCTTTACCCATTTTTCACTTTCTGCGATGTTGAACTTGTACTGTAAACGAGGTTCTTGTAAACAGAGGCGTCCCAAACTTTGGGGTGGCTGTGTCTTTTTGATTTTAATTTCCCTAAGCTATAGGACCATAAGTGGCAGTGCCCTAGGCTCTGTTGCTTTGTTTTTTAGATGTTTCAGGAAACACCATACACTTCTCCCAAGTGTCTGTTGGCAATTTACATCCCGCCCATCAGCATAACAAGGCTCCCAGTTCTCCATGGCCTGTCCTGCCTTTCTGGATTTTACACTTTTTTCAGATGGCCCTTTTGACCGGGGGGAAGTGAGACTTCATTGTAGTGCAGATTTCCTTTGCAAGCTTGCTTGGTTGGCCAAAAAGGGCGTATGCGTTTTTTCCTGAATATATTCAGGAAAAAACGCATACGCCCTTTTTGGCCAAGTGCATCATTGTGGACGTTCTGCCTCTTTTCCTATGCTTTCAATGCAATTCCAGTCTACCTCCTGAAATCGGTTTCCTGCAATTCTGCCCCGCTTTCAAGTCCTCTTGGCAGCCTTACTTCAGTCTATTTTTGGACGATAGCTGTCATTTATAACTCTGCAGGTTTGTGAATTACAGTGCCCCTGAGCTCCTTTCTTCAACTCGCTTTCTTGTGAGCTGGCCGCAACACCGCAGGATGGCTTCAGGCCCTAATCTGGTTCTGGCGCGGCACGCTGAGCCTTTGGTTATTTCCTCCTCCTGGTGGGAAATGAGAGTTAAATTTCCCCGTCCAGACACCTCCAGCTAGCCTCTCATTGGTTCTCGCTATTCCTGTTCATCTTCTGCAGAAACTGCAAACTGTGCCAAACAGGAGGTGAAAGGCGCTGACTCTTCAAGTGGGGAGAGTGTGAGTAAAGCGTCTGGAATGTTGCACCCGAGTACCAGCGTACGAAAACTGAGACATATTTGAACACGTCTCCCGATCAAATGGTTGATCATACTCTAGGTTCCACATGCATGTTTTAGCTGAAGGAAGAATACCTTAAATTGGGTAGCTGAAACCCGTGGAATGGGTACCATGCAATATGACTTCAAAGGGTCTTCATTTGCTCACCGAACCTCTCCAATCCTATCACTGCTGCGTTTATGCCCCTGTACACATGCTTGATTCTCTTTCGGAGACATAGCAATCCATAGGTTTTAGGATACTTACTAGTCAGGTACATTCTTAGGCGTTTAATATGCGGTGTTGAGTCCATTTCATTGAGCAAGGAGTAGCTCTTGTCTATTCCATATTTGGCTTAAGGAACTTTATCTGTGCTCATTTCAATCTCTGGTTTTATGCAGCACCCCAACTCACCTTTACCCTTAAGCAAGAATAAGTTGGTTTTCTAAATTTGAGACCCTGTTCTGTTCTGTAATTCAGTTCCTGTGTAGCCAAGTTTACATTCCATGTATTACTGATATCTTATGATGTTTCTTTTTCTGTGTGACTTATTTCAGTTAGAATCATCATACCTGAATCCACTCATTGTGCTGCTAAGGGCCTGATGACACAGATTTCATTGCTGAGTGATATTGCTTTGTAAGTAAATACCACAAGTTCTTTATCCATTTTTCACTTTCTGCGATGTTGAACTTGTACTGTAATCGAGGTTCTTGTAAACAGAGCCAGTCCAAACTTTGGGGTGGCTGTGTCTTTTTGATTTTAATTTCCCTAAGCTATAGGACCATAAGTGGAAGTGCCCTAGGCTCTGTTGCTTTGTTTTTTAGATGTTTCAGGAAACACCATACACTTCTCCCAAGTGTCTGTTGGCAATTTACATCCCGCCCATCAGCATAACAAGGCTCCCAGTTCTCCATGGCCTGTCCTGTCTTTCTGGATTTTACACTTTTTTCAGATGGCCCTTTTGACCGGGGGGAAGTGAGACTTCATTGTAGTGCAGATTTCCTTTGCAAGCTTGCTTGGTTGGCCAAAAAGGGCGTATGCGTTTTTTCCTGAATATATTCAGGAAAAAACGCATAGGCCCTTTTTGGCCAAGTGCATCATTGTGGACGTTCTGCCTCTTTTCCTATGCTTTCAATGCAATTCCAGTCTACCTCCTGAAATCGGTTTCCTGCAATTCTGCCCCGCTTTCAAGTCCTCTTGGCAGCCTTACTTCAGTCTATTTTTGGACGATAGCTGTCATTTATAACTCTGCAGGTTTGTGAATTACAGTGCCCCTGAGCTCCTTTCTTCAACTCGCTTTCTTTTGAGCTGGCCGCAACACCGCAGGATGGATTCAGGCCCTAATCTGGTTCCGGCACGGCACGCTGAGCCTTTGGTTATTTCCTCTTCCTGGTGGGAAATGAGAGTTAAATTTGCCCATCCAGACACCTCCAGCTAGTCTCTCATTGGTTCTCGCTATTCCTGTTCATCTTCCGCAGAAATTGCAAACTGGGCCAAACAGGAGGTTAAAGGCGCTGACTCTCCAAGTCGGGAGAGTGTTAGTAAAGCGTCCGGAATGTTGCACCCGAGTACCAGGGTACGAAAACTGAGACATATTTGAACACGTCTCCCGATCACATGGTTGATCATACTCTAGGTTCCACATGCATGTTTTAGCTGAAGGAAGAATACCTTAAACCTGGAGAGTTGAGACCCGTGGAATGGGTACCATGCAATATGACTTCAAAGGGTCTTCATTTGCTCACCGAACCTCTCCAATCCTATCACTGCTGCGTTGATGCCCCTGTACACATGCTTGATTCTCTTTCGGAGACATAGCGATCCATAGGTTTTAAGATACTTACTAGTCAGGTACATTCTTAGGCGTTGAATATGCGGTGTTGAGTCCATTTCGTTGAGCAAGGAGTAGCTCTTGTCTATTCCATATTTGACTTAAGGAACTTTATCTGTGCTCATTTCAATCTCTGGTTTTATGCAGCACCCCAACTCACCTTTACCCTTAAGCAAGCATAAGTTGGTTTTCTAAATTTGAGACCCTGTTCTGTTCTGTAATTCAGTTCCTGTGTAGCCAAGTTTACATTCCGTGTATTACTGATATCTTATGATGTTTCTTTTTCTGTGTGACTTATTTCAGTTAGAATCATCATACCTGAATCCACTCATTGTGCTGCTAAGGGCCTGATGACACAGATTTCATTGCTGAGTGATATTGCTTTGTAAGTGAATACCACAACTTCTTTATCCATTTTTCACTTTCTGCGATGTTGAACTTGTACTGTAAACGAGGTTCTTGTAAACAGAGCCTTTGCAAACTTTGGGGTGGCTGTGTCTTTTTGATTTTAATTTCCCTAAGCTATAGGACCATAAGTGGAATTGCCCTAGGCTCTGTTGCTTTGTTTTTTAGATGTTTCAGGAAACACCATACACTTCTCCCGAGTGTCTGTTGGCAATTTACATCCCGCCCATCAGCATAACAAGGCTCCCAGTTCTCCATGGCCTGTCCTGTCTTTCTGGATTTTACACTTTTTTCAGATGGCCCTTTTGACCGGGGGGAAGTGAGACTTCATTGTAGTGCAGATTTCCTTTGCAAGCTTGCTTGGTTGGCCAAAAAGGGCGTATGCGTTTTTTCCTGAATATATTCAGGAAAAAACGCATACGCCCTTTTTGGCCAAGTGCATCATTGTGGACGTTCTGCCTCTTTTCCTATGCTTTCAATGCAATTCCAGTCTAGCTCCTGAAATCGGTTTCCTGCAATTCTGCCCCGCTTTCAAGTCCTCTTGGCAGCCTTACTTCAGTCTATTTTTGGACGATAGCTGTCATTTATAACTCTGCAGGTTTGTGAATTACAGTGCCCCTGAGCTCCTTTCTTCAACTCGCTTTCTTTTGAGCTGGCCGCAACACCGCAGGATGGCTTCAGGCCCTAATCTGGTTCCGGCACGGCACGCTGAGCCTTTGGTTAATTCCTCTTCCTGGTGGGAAATGAGAGTTAAAATTGCCCGTCCAGACACCTCCAGCTAGCCTCTCATTGGTTCTCGCTATTCCTGTTCATCTTCCGCAGAAATTGCAAACTGGGCCAAACAGGAGGTTAAAGGGACTGACTCTCCAAGTCGGGAGAGTGTTAGTAAAGCGTCTGGAATGTTGCACCCGAGTACCAGGGTACGAAAACTGAGACATATTTGAACACGTCTCCCGATCACATGGTTGATCATACTCTAGGTTCCACATGCATGTTTTAGCTGAAGGAAGAATACCTTAAACCTGGAGAGTTAAGACCCGTGGAATGGGTACCATGCAATATGACTTCAAAGGGTCTTCATTTGCTCACCGAACCTCTCCAATCCTATCACTGCTGCGTTGATGCCCCTGTACACATGCTTGATTCTCTTTCGGAGACATAGCGATCCATAGGTTTTAAGATACTTACTAGTCAGGTACATTCTTAGGCGTTTAATATGCGGTGTTGAGTCCATTTCGTTGAGCAAGGAGTAGCTCTTGTCTATTCCATATTTGACTTAAGGAACTTTATCTGTGCTCATTTCAATCTCTGGTTTTATGCAGCACCCCAACTCACCTTTACCCTTAAGCAAGCATAAGTTGGTTTTCTAAATTTGAGACCCTGTTCTGTTCTGTAATTCAGTTCCTGTGTAGCCAAGTTTACATTCCGTGTATTACTGATATGTTATGATGTTTCTTTTTCTGTGTGACTTATTTCAGTTAGAATCATCATACCTGAATCCACTCATTGTGCTGCTAAGGGCCTGATGACACAGATTTCATTGCTGAGTGATATTGCTTTGTAAGTAAATACCACAAGTTCTTTATCCATTTTTCACTTTCTGCGATGTTGAACTTGTACTGTAAACGAGGTTCTTGTAAACAGAGCCTTTGCAAACTTTGGGGTGGCTGTGTCTTTTTGATTTTAATTTCCCTAAGCTATAGGACCATAAGTGGAATTGCCCTAGGCTCTGTTGCTTTGTTTTTTAGATGTTTCAGGAAACACCATACACTTCTCCCGAGTGTCTGTTGGCAATTTACATCCCGCCCATCAGCATAACAAGGCTCCCAGTTCTCCATGGCCTGTCCTGTCTTTCTGGATTTTACACTTTTTTCAGATGGCCCTTTTGACCGGGGGGAAGTGAGACTTCATTGTAGTGCAGATTTCCTTTGCAAGCTTGCTGGGTTGGCCAAAAAGGGCGTATGCGTTTTTTCCTGAATATATTCAGGAAAAAACGCATACGCCCTTTTTGGCCAAGTGCATCATTGTGGACGTTCTGCCTCTTTTCCTATGCTTTCAATGCAATTCCAGTCTAGCTCCTGAAATCGGTTTCCTGCAATTCTGCCCCGCTTTCAAGTCCTCTTGGCAGCCTTACTTCAGTCTATTTTTGGACGATAGCTGTCATTTATAACTCTGCAGGTTTGTGAATTACAGTGCCCCTGAGCTCCTTTCTTCAACTTGCTTTCTTGTGACCTGGCCGCAACACCACAGGATGGCTTCAGGCCCTAATCTGGTTCCGGCAGGGCACGCTGAGCCTTTGGTTAATTCCTCTTCATGGTGGAAAATGAGAGTTAAATTTGCCTGTCCAGACACCTCCAGCTAGCCTCTCATTGGTTCTCGCTATTCCTGTTCATCTTCCGCAGAAATTGCAAACTGGGCCAAACAGGAGGTTAAAGGGACTGACTCTCCAAGTCGGGAGAGTGTTAGTAAAGTGTCTGGAATGTTGCACCCGAGTACCAGGGTACGAAAACTGAGACATATTTGAACACGGCTCCCGTTCACACGGATGATCATACTCTAGGTTCCACATGCATGTTTTAGCTGAAGGAAGAATACCTTAAACCTGGGTAGTTGAAACCCGTGGAATGGGTACCATGCGATATGACTTCAAAGGGTCTTCATTTGCTCACCAAACCTCTCCAATCCTATCACTGCTGCGTTTATGCCCCTGTACACATGCTTGATTCTCTTTTGGAGACATAGCAATCCATAGGTTTTAAGATACTTACTAGTCAGGTACATACTTAGACGTTTAATATGGGGTGTTGAGTCCATTTCATTGAGCAAGGAGTAGCTCTTTTCTATTCCATATTTGGCTTAAGGAACTTTATCTGTGCTCATTTCAATCTCTGGTTTTATGCAGCACCCCAACTCACCTTTACCCTTAAGCAAGAATAAGTTGGTTTTCTAAATTTGAGACCCTGTACTGTTCTGTAATTCAGTTCCTGTGTAGCCAAGTTTACATTCCGTGTATTACTGATATCTTATGATGTTTCTCTTTCTGTGTGACTTATTTCAGTTAGAATCATCATACCTGAATCCACTCATTGTGCTGCTAAGGGCCTGATGACACAGATTTCATTGCTGAGTGATATTGCTTTGTAAGTAAATACCACAAGTTCTTTATCCATTTTTCACTTTCTGCGATGTTGAACTTGTACTGTAAACGAGGTTCTTGTAAACAGAGCCTTTCCAAACTTTGGGGTGGCTGTGTCTTTTTGATTTTAATTTCCCTAAGCTATAGGACCATAAGTGGAATTGCCCTAGGCTCTGTTGCTTTGTTTTTTAGATGTTTCAGGAAACACCATACACTTCTCCCAAGTGTCTGTTGGCAATTTACATCCCGCCCATCAGCATAACAAGGCTCCCAGTTCTCCATGGCCTGTCCTGCCTTTCTGGATTTTACACTTTTTTCAGATGGCCCTTTTGACCGGGGGGAAGTGAGACTTCATTGTAGTGCAGATTTCCTTTGCAAGCTTGCTTGGTTGGCCAAAAAGGGCGTATGCGTTTTTTCCTGAATATATTCAGGAAAAAACGCATACGCCCTTTTTAGCCAAACGCATCATTGTGGACGTTCTGCCTCTTTTCCTATGCTTTCAATGCAATTCCAGTCTACCTCCTGAAATCGGTTTCCTGCAATTCTGCCCCGCTTTCAAGTCCTCTTGGCAGTCTTACTTCAGTCTATTTTTGGACGATAGCTGTCATTTATAACTCTGCAGGTTTGTGAATTACAGTGCCCCTGAGCTCCTTTCTTCAACTCGCTTTCTTTTGAGCTGGCCGCAACACCGCAGGATGGCTTCAGGCCCTAATCTGGTTCTGGCACGGCACGCTGAGCCTTTGGTTAATTCCTCTTCCTGGTGGGAAATGAGAGTTAAAATTGCCCGTCCAGACACCTCCAGCTAGCCTCTCATTGGTTCTCGCTATTCCTGTTCATCTTCCGCAGAAATTGCAAACTGGGCCAAACAGGAGGTTAAAGGGACTGACTCTCCAAGTCGGGAGAGTGTTAGTAAAGCGTCTGGAATGTTGCACCCGATTACCAGGGTACGAAAACTGAGACATATTTGAACACGTCTCCCGATCACATGGTTGATCATACTCTAGGTTCCACATGCATGT
Organism: Stenella coeruleoalba; assembly: GCF_951394435.1. NCBI lineage: Eukaryota > Metazoa > Chordata > Mammalia > Artiodactyla > Delphinidae > Stenella > Stenella coeruleoalba. The sequence continues at coordinate 110,978 of NW_027646210.1, forward strand.
TTTAGCTGAAGGAAGAATACCTTAAACCTGGAGAGTTAAGACCCGTGGAATGGGTATCATGCAATATGACTTCAAAGGGTCTTCATTTGCTCACCGAACCTCTCCAATCCTATCACTGCTGCGTTGATGCCCCTGTACACATGCTTGATTCTCTTTCGGAGACATAGCGATCCATAGGTTTTAAGATACTTACTAGTCAGGTACATTCTTAGGCGTTTAATATGCGGTGTTGAGTCCATTTCGTTGAGCAAGGAGTAGCTCTTGTCTATTCCATATTTGACTTAAGGAACTTTATCTGTGCTCATTTCAATCTCTGGTTTTATGCAGCACCCCAACTCACCTTTACCCTTAAGCAAGCATAAGTTGGTTTTCTAAATTTGAAACCCTGTTCTGTTCTGTAATTCAGTTCCTGTGTAGCCAAGTTTACATTCCGTGTATTACTGATATCTTATGATGTTTCTTTTTCTGTGTGACTTATTTCAGTTAGAATCATCATACCTGAATCCACTCATTGTGCTGCTAAGGGCCTGATGACATAGATTTCATTGCTGAGTGATATTGCTTTGTAAGTGAATACCACAACTTCTTTATCCATTTTTCACTTTCTGCGATGTTGAACTTGTACTGTAAACGAGGTTCTTGTAAACAGAGCCTTTGCAAACTTTGGGGTGGCTGTGTCTTTTTGATTTTAATTTCCCTAAGCTATAGGACCATAAGTGGAATTGCCCTAGGCTCTGTTGCTTTGTTTTTTAGATGTTTCAGGAAACACCATACACTTCTCCCGAGTGTCTGTTGGCAATTTACATCCCGCCCATCAGCATAACAAGGCTCCCAGTTCTCCATGGCCTGTCCTGTCTTTCTGGATTTTACACTTTTTTCAGATGGCCCTTTTGACCGGGGGGAAGTGAGACTTCATTGTAGTGCAGATTTCCTTTGCAAGCTTGCTTGGTTGGCCAAAAAGGGCGTATGCGTTTTTCCCTGTATATATTCAGGAAAAAACGCATACGCCCTTTTTGGCCAAGTGCATCATTGTGGACGTTCTGCCTCTTTTCCTATGCTTTCAATGCAATTCCAGTCTAGCTCCTGAAATCGGTTTCCTGCAATTCTGCCCCGCTTTCAAGTCCTCTTGGCAGCCTTACTTCAGTCTATTTTTGGACGATAGCTGTCATTTATAACTCTGCAGGTTTGTGAATTACAGTGCCCCTGAGCTCCTTTCTTCAACTTGCTTTCTTGTGACCTGGCCGCAACACCACAGGATGGCTTCAGGCCCTAATCTGGTTCCGGCAGGGCACGCTGAGCCTTTGGTTAATTCCTCTTCATGGTGGAAAATGAGAGTTAAATTTGCCTGTCCAGACACCTCCAGCTAGCCTCTCATTGGTTCTCGCTATTCCTGTTCATCTTCCGCAGAAATTGCAAACTGGGCCAAACAGGAGGTTAAAGGGACTGACTCTCCAAGTCGGGAGAGTGTTAGTAAAGTGTCTGGAATGTTGCACCCGAGTACCAGGGTACGAAAACTGAGACATATTTGAACACGGCTCCCGTTCACACGGATGATCATACTCTAGGTTCCACATGCATGTTTTAGCTGAAGGAAGAATACCTTAAACCTGGGTAGTTGAAACCCGTGGAATGGGTACCATGCGATATGACTTCAAAGGGTCTTCATTTGCTCACCAAACCTCTCCAATCCTATCACTGCTGCGTTTATGCCCCTGTACACATGCTTGATTCTCTTTTGGAGACATAGCAATCCATAGGTTTTAAGATACTTACTAGTCAGGTACATACTTAGACGTTTAATATGGGGTGTTGAGTCCATTTCATTGAGCAAGGAGTAGCTCTTTTCTATTCCATATTTGGCTTAAGGAACTTTATCTGTGCTCATTTCAATCTCTGGTTTTATGCAGCACCCCAACTCACCTTTACCCTTAAGCAAGAATAAGTTGGTTTTCTAAATTTGAGACCCTGTACTGTTCTGTAATTCAGTTCCTGTGTAGCCAAGTTTACATTCCGTGTATTACTGATATCTTATGATGTTTCTCTTTCTGTGTGACTTATTTCAGTTAGAATCATCATACCTGAATCCACTCATTGTGCTGCTAAGGGCCTGATGACACAGATTTCATTGCTGAGTGATATTGCTTTGTAAGTAAATACCACAAGTTCTTTATCCATTTTTCACTTTCTGCGATGTTGAACTTGTACTGTAAACGAGGTTCTTGTAAACAGAGCCTTTCCAAACTTTGGGGTGGCTGTGTCTTTTTGATTTTAATTTCCCTAAGCTATAGGACCATAAGTGGAATTGCCCTAGGCTCTGTTGCTTTGTTTTTTAGATGTTTCAGGAAACACCATACACTTCTCCCAAGTGTCTGTTGGCAATTTACATCCCGCCCATCAGCATAACAAGGCTCCCAGTTCTCCATGGCCTGTCCTGCCTTTCTGGATTTTACACTTTTTTCAGATGGCCCTTTTGACCGGGGGGAAGTGAGACTTCATTGTAGTGCAGATTTCCTTTGCAAGCTTGCTTGGTTGGCCAAAAAGGGCGTATGCGTTTTTTCCTGAATATATTCAGGAAAAAACGCATACGCCCTTTTTAGCCAAACGCATCATTGTGGACGTTCTGCCTCTTTTCCTATGCTTTCAATGCAATTCCAGTCTACCTCCTGAAATCGGTTTCCTGCAATTCTGCCCCGCTTTCAAGTCCTCTTGGCAGTCTTACTTCAGTCTATTTTTGGACGATAGCTGTCATTTATAACTCTGCAGGTTTGTGAATTACAGTGCCCCTGAGCTCCTTTCTTCAACTCGCTTTCTTTTGAGCTGGCCGCAACACCGCAGGATGGCTTCAGGCCCTAATCTGGTTCTGGCACGGCACGCTGAGCCTTTGGTTAATTCCTCTTCCTGGTGGGAAATGAGAGTTAAAATTGCCCGTCCAGACACCTCCAGCTAGCCTCTCATTGGTTCTCGCTATTCCTGTTCATCTTCCGCAGAAATTGCAAACTGGGCCAAACAGGAGGTTAAAGGGACTGACTCTCCAAGTCGGGAGAGTGTTAGTAAAGCGTCTGGAATGTTGCACCCGATTACCAGGGTACGAAAACTGAGACATATTTGAACACGTCTCCCGATCACATGGTTGATCATACTCTAGGTTCCACATGCATGTTTTAGCTGAAGGAAGAATACCTTAAACCTGGAGAGTTAAGACCCGTGGAATGGGTATCATGCAATATGACTTCAAAGGGTCTTCATTTGCTCACCGAACCTCTCCAATCCTATCACTGCTGCGTTGATGCCCCTGTACACATGCTTGATTCTCTTTCGGAGACATAGCGATCCATAGGTTTTAAGATACTTACTAGTCAGGTACATTCTTAGGCGTTTAATATGCGGTGTTGAGTCCATTTCGTTGAGCAAGGAGTAGCTCTTGTCTATTCCATATTTGACTTAAGGAACTTTATCTGTGCTCATTTCAATCTCTGGTTTTATGCAGCACCCCAACTCACCTTTACCCTTAAGCAAGCATAAGTTGGTTTTCTAAATTTGAAACCCTGTTCTGTTCTGTAATTCAGTTCCTGTGTAGCCAAGTTTACATTCCGTGTATTACTGATATCTTATGATGTTTCTTTTTCTGTGTGACTTATTTCAGTTAGAATCATCATACCTGAATCCACTCATTGTGCTGCTAAGGGCCTGATGACATAGATTTCATTGCTGAGTGATATTGCTTTGTAAGTGAATACCACAACTTCTTTATCCATTTTTCACTTTCTGCGATGTTGAACTTGTACTGTAAACGAGGTTCTTGTAAACAGAGCCTTTGCAAACTTTGGGGTGGCTGTGTCTTTTTGATTTTAATTTCCCTAAGCTATAGGACCATAAGTGGAATTGCCCTAGGCTCTGTTGCTTTGTTTTTTAGATGTTTCAGGAAACACCATACACTTCTCCCGAGTGTCTGTTGGCAATTTACATCCCGCCCATCAGCATAACAAGGCTCCCAGTTCTCCATGGCCTGTCCTGTCTTTCTGGATTTTACACTTTTTTCAGATGGCCCTTTTGACCGGGGGGAAGTGAGACTTCATTGTAGTGCAGATTTCCTTTGCAAGCTTGCTTGGTTGGCCAAAAAGGGCGTATGCGTTTTTCCCTGTATATATTCAGGAAAAAACGCATACGCCCTTTTTGGCCAAGTGCATCATTGTGGACGTTCTGCCTCTTTTCCTATGCTTTCAATGCAATTCCAGTCTACCTCCTGAAATCGGTTTCCTGCAATTCTGCCCCGCTTTCAACTCCTCTTGGCAGCCTTACTTCAGTCTATTTTTGGACGATAGCTGTCATTTATAACTCTGCAGGTTTGTGAATTACAGTGCCCCTGAGCTCCTTTCTTCAACTCGCTTTCTTGTGAGCTGGCCGCAACACCGCAGGATGGCTTCAGGCCCTAATCTGGTTCCGGCACGGCACGCTGAGCCTTTGGTTATTTCCTCTTCCTGGTGGGAAATGAGAGTTATATTTGCCCGTCCAGACACCTCCAGCTAGTCTCTCATTGGTTCTCGCTATTCCTGTTCATCTTCCGCAGAAATTGCAAACTGGGCCAAACAGGAGGTTAAAAGCGCTGACTCTCCAAGTCGGGAGAGTGTTAGTAAAGCGTCTGGAATGTTGCACCCGAGTACCAGGTACGAAAACTGAGACATATTTGAACACGTCTCCCGATCACATGGTGGATCATACTCTAGGTTCCACATGCATGTTTTAGCTGAAGGAAGAATACCTTAAACCTGGAGAGTTAAGACCCGTGTAATGGGTACCATGCAATATGACTTCAAAGGGTCTTCATTTGCTCACCGAACCTCTCCAATCCTATCACTGCTGCGTTGATGCCCCTGTACACATGCTTGATTCTCTTTCGGAGACATAGCGATCCATAGGTTTTAAGATACTTACTAGTCAGGTACATTCTTAGGCGTTTAATATGCGGTGTTGAGTCCATTTCGTTGAGCAAGGAGTAGCTCTTGTCTATTCCATATTTGACTTAAGGAACTTTATCTGTGCTCATTTCAATCTCTGGTTTTATGCAGCACCCCAACTCACCTTTACCCTTAAGCAAGCATAAGTTGGTTTTCTAAATTTGAGACCCTGTTCTGTTCTGTAATTCAGTTCCTGTGTAGCCAAGTTTACATTCCGTGTATTACTGATATGTTATGATGTTTCTTTTTCTGTGTGACTTATTTCAGTTAGAATCATCATACCTGAATCCACTCATTGTGCTGCTAAGGGCCTGATGACACAGATTTCATTGCTGAGTGATATTGCTTTGTAAGTAAATACCACAACTTCTTTATCCATTTTTCACTTTCTGCGATGTTGAACTTGTACTGTAAACGAGGTTCTTGTAAACAGAGCCGTTCCAAACTTTGGGGTGGCTGTGTCTTTTTGATTTTAATTTCCCTAAGCTATAGGACCATAAGTGGAAGTGGCCTAGGTTCTGTTGCTTTGTTTTTTAGATGTTTCAGGAAACACCATACACTTCTCCCGAGTGGTTGTTGGCAATTTACATCCCGCCCATCAGCATAACAAGGCTCCCAGTTCTCCATGGCCTGTCCTGCCTTTCTGGATTTTACACTTTTTTCAGATGGCCCTTTTGACCGGGGGGAAGTGAGACTTCATTGTAGTGCAGATTTCCTTTGCAAGCTTGCTTGGTTGGCCAAAAAGGGCGTATGCGTTTTTTCCTGAATATATTCAGGAAAAAACGCATACGCCCTTTTTGGCCAAGTGCATCATTGTGGACGTTCTGCCTCTTTTCCTATGCTTTCAATGCAATTCCAGTCTACCTCCTGAAATCGGTTTCCTGCAATTCTGCCCCGCTTTCAAGTCCTCTTGGCAGCCTTACTTCAGTCTATTTTTGGACGATAGCTGTCATTTATAACTCTGCAGGTTTGTGAATTACAGTGCCCCTGAGCTCCTTTCTTCAACTCGCTTTCTTTTGAGCTGGCCGCAACACCGCAGGATGGCTTCAGGCCCTAATCTGGTTCCGGCACGGCACACTGAGCCTTTGGTTAATTCCTCTTCCTGGTGGGAAATGAGAGTTAAATTTGCCCGTCCAGACACCTCCAGCTAGCCTCTCATTGTTTCTCGCTATTCCTGTTCATCTTCCGCAGAAATTGCAAACTGTGCGAAACAGGAGGTTAAAGGCGCTGACTCTCCACGTGGGGAGAGTGTTAGTAAAGCGTCTGGAATGTTGCACCCGAGTACCAGGGGAGGAAAACTGAGACATATTTGAACACGTCTCCCGTTCACATTGTTGATCATAATTGGGTTCCACATGCATGTTTTAGCTGAAGGAAGAATACCTTAAACCTGGAGAGTTGAGACCCGTGTAATGGGTACCATGCAATATGACTTCAAAGGGTCTTCATTTGCTCACCGAACCTCTCCAATCCTATCACTGCTGCGTTTATGCCCCTGTACACATGCTTGATTCTCTTTCAGAGACATGGCATTCCATAGGTTTTACGATACTTACTAGTCAGGTACATTCTTAGGCGTTTAATATGCGGTGTTGAGTCCATTTCGTTGAGCAAGGAGTAGCTCTTGTCTATTCCATATTTGACTTAAGGAACTTTATCTGTGTTCATTTCAGTCTCTGGTTTTATGCAGCACCCCAAGGCACCTTTACCCTTAAGCAAGAATAAGTTGGTTTTCTAAATTTGAGACCCTGTTCTGTTCTGTAATTCAGTTCCTGTGTAGCCAAGTTTACATTCCGTGTATTAGTGATATCTTATGATGTTTCTTTTTCTGTGTGACTTATTTCAGTTAGAATCATCATACCTGAATCCACTCATTGTGATGCTAAGGGCCTGATGACATAGATTTCATTGCTGAGTGATATTGCTTTGTAAGTAAATACCACAACTTCTTTATCCATTTTTCACTTTCTGCGATGTTGAACTTGTACTGTAAACGAGGTTCTTTTAAACAGAGGCTTCCCAAATTTTGGGGTGGCTGTGTCTTTTTTATTTTAATTTCCCTAAGCTATAGGACCATAAGTGGAAGTGCCCTAGGCTCTGTTGCTTTGTTTTTTAGATGTTTCAGGAAACACCATATACTTCTCCCCAGTGGTTGTTGGCAATTTACATCCCGCCCATCAGCATAACAAGGCTCCCAGTTCTCCATGGCCTGTCCTGCCTTTCTGGATTTTACACTTTTTTTAGATGGCCCTTTTGACCGGGGGGAAGTGAGACTTCATTGTAGTGCAGATTTCCTTTGCAAGCTTGCTTGGTTGGCCAAAAAGGGCGTATGCGTTTTTTCCTGAATATATTCAGGAAAAAACGCATACGCCCTTTTTGGCCAAGTGCATCATTGTGGACGTTCTGCCTCTTTTCCTATGCTTTCAATGCAATTCCAGTCTACCTCCTGAAATCGGTTTCCTGCAATTCTGCCTTGCTTTCAATGCCTCTTCATAGCCTTACCTCAATATATTTTTTAAAAATAGTTGGCCTTTATAACTCTGCAGGTTTTTGAATTGCAGTGGCCCTTAGCTCCATTTTTTAGCTCTTATTTTCGTGGTCTTGCCCCGTAACCACAGGATTCCTTGAAGCCCTATTTTTCTTCTGGGGCACCTTGCTGTGCCTTTGGTTAATTCTTCTTACTGATGTGATATTAGAGTGACATGTGCCCGTTGAAACCGCTACAGCTAGTTTCTCACTGGTTCCCCCTATTCCCATTCATCCTCTGCACTAACTGCAGACTGTGCGATACCAGAACTTAAAGGCATTGACTCCATGTGGGGATGTTGTTAGTAAAGCGGCTGGAATGTCGATCCGGAGCCCCAGGAGAGGAAAAATGAGGTGCGTTTTAGAAACCTTTCCCGATCATATGGTATACCAGTCGCTGGGTTTCCCAAGCATGGTTTAGCTGTAGGAAGATTCCCTTCAACCTGGAGTGTTGGGACCCTTGGAATGAGTAGCATGAAGTATTGCATTAAACTTTCGGCAGTTGCTCACCAAAGCTCACCAATCCTGTCAGCCCCAAGTGTCCAGCCTTATGTCTTATCCAGCTGTGGGTTTATATGTGGTCAATCCAGGTTGCATCACAGCCCCTGAGCGAATTTTGTAAGAATTTTTCTCTCTTTCATTGTTTCAGCGTTTTGTTTTTAAAATTTATTTCTATAATGGGGTTTAGCTCCTTTTCACTGCTGTGTTTGTGCCGCTCTGCACACACTTGATTCCCTTATGGAGATATATCAATACATGGGTTTTAAGATTCTTATTCCTCAGATATATTTCTCTGCGGTGTATAGGGTGTGTTGAGGCCTGTTCATTGAGCAAGGTGTAGATCTTGTCTAATACCTATTTGGTTTATTGAACGGTATCTGTGCTAATTTCAAACTCTGGTTTTATGCATCACCCCACCTCTCCTTTCCCCTTAAGCTGACATAAGTGTGTTTTCTAAATGTGAGACACTGTTCTGTTCTGTAATTCATTTCTTGTGCAGCCATATTTACCCTCCCTCTATAAGTGATATCTTATGATATGTTTCTTTTTCTGTTTGACTTATTTCAAGTAGTATTATCGGACCTAAATCCACTCTTTATCCTTCTACTAGCCTTATTACATTGATTTCATGGTGAAGAGATATTCCATTGTACATAAGTACCACATCTTCTTTATCCATTGTTCTCTTTCCTGGGATATTTAAGGTGTACTGAAGTTGAGGTTCTTGTAAACAGAGTAGCCCTAAACTGTGGTGTGCTTGTGTCTTGTTGATTTTTAGACTTCCCTAGATATACTCCCATGATTGGAAGTGTCCTATGCTCTGTAGCTCTGTTTTTTAGATGATTTAGGAACCACCATACACTTCTCCAGAGTGGCTCTCGGCAGTTCACACACTGCCCATCAGCGTATAAAGGCTCCCTGTTCTCCATGGCCTGTCCTGCATTTCTGGTTTTTACAATTTTTTAGGATGGCCCTTTTGACTGGTGGGAAGTGAGACTTCTTTGTTGTGCACATTTGCATTGCTTGCTTGCTTCGTTGCCCATAAAGTGCGTATGCGTTTTTTCCTGGATATAATCAGGAAAAAACGCATACGCCCTTTTGGGCCAACTGCATCATTGTCGAAATTCTGCCGCTTTTCATGTGCGTTAAAGACGAGTCCAATCTATCTCTTGAAATCTGTTTCTTGCAATTCTGTCTTGCATTCAGATCCTCTTCTTTGCCTTACCTCAACATATTTTTGGACGTTAGTTTTCATTTATAACTCTGCAGGTTTGTGAATTGCAGTGACCCTGAGCTCCATTTTTTAAGTTGCTCTTTTGTGAGCTGGCCTCAAACCCGCAGGATTGCTTCAGGCCCTATTTTGGCTCCGGCGAGGCAGGCTGAGCCTTTCTTTAATTCTTATTCTTAATGGGAAATTAGAGTGATATGTGCCCGTCCAAACCCCTACAACTCTTCTCTCATTGGTTCCCCCTCTTCCCGTTCATCCTCCTCACAATTTGCAAAATGTGTGAAACAGAAGTTTAAATGTGCTGATTCTCCAAGTGGGGAGATTCTAAGTAGCGTGGCTGGAATGGTGAACAGGAGCACCAGGAGAGGATAAATGAGGTGCATTTTAGACACATCTCCCGATCACATGGTGTACAGTCCTCTGGGTTTTCCATGCATGTTTTAGCTGTAGGAAGATCCCTTGAACCTGCAGATTTGGGACCCATTGAATGGGTACCAGGTAGTATTACTTTAAAGGGTGTGCATTTCCTCACCCAACCTCACATTTCTCTTAGCGCAAACAGTTTCCAGCCTTATGTCTCATCCTGCTGTGGGTCTAGATGTGTTCAATCCATGTTGCATCACCGTCCCTGAGGAAAAGTTGTAAGAGGTTTTCTCTGTCTCTCTGTCGTTTATTTTTTTCAATTTATTACTATACTGGTTACAGCTGATTTTCAAAGCTCTGTTTCTTGCTGCTGTACATCCACTTGATTCACGTACAGAGAGACATCAATAAATTCTTTTTCAGATTCTTACCAGTCATATATATTCTTTTCCGGTGACTTGAGTGTGCTGAGTGCAGTTCTTTTAGCTACCGTGTAGGCCTTGTTGATTATCAGTTTGGTATTTGGAATGGTATCTTTGCTAATTTCAACCTCCTGGATGATGCCTCACCCCTCCCCACCTTTCCCGTTTAGCAGCCTTATGCGTGTTTTCTACATATTTGACTATGTTTTTGTTTTGTAATTTATTTCATGTGTAGCCATTTTGGATTCCACCTTTAAGTGATATCTTATGATATGTGTCTTTTTCTTTTTGAATTCTGTCACTTAGAATGATCATACGTAACTCCTCCGGAGTTGTTACAACTGGCCATATTTCATTGATTTCCAGGCTGAATAATATTCCACTCTACCTAAGTACCACATCTCTATCCATTTTTTCCCTCCAGAGACATTTAAGTTATATCCTAGTCGAGGATCTTTTAAACAGAGAGGGGGTAAACATTGGGGTGCCTGTGTCCTCTCGATTTTTGTTTTTCCCAAGATATACGCCCATGAGTGCAAGTGCCCTATGCTCTGTAGCTCATTTTGTAGATGCTTTAGTAAACACAATACACTTCTCCAGAATGGCCGTTGGCAATATACATTTCCACTATAAGTCTCACAGGGCTCCCTCTTCTCGTTGCCCTGTCCTGCATTTCTGTTGTTTACGCTTTATGAGGATGGCTCTTCTGACTGATGCGAAGTGATATCTTTTGTGGTATTGACTTCCAGTGCCCACCTGTTTGGTTGGCTAAAAAAGTGTATGCCCTTTTCTTGAATATATACAGAAAAGAACGCATACACCCTTTTTGGCCAACTGCAATGTTGGCAATGTTCAGCTCCTTTTCTTGTGCTTAATGGCGAGTCCTTTCTACCTCCTCAAATCCCTTTCCTGCCATTCTCCCTTGCTTACAAGTCCTTTTCTCTGACTTTCCTCAAGACATTTTTCAGTGATGGATATTTTCAACTCTGCAGTTTTGTGAATTTTACTGCCCCTGAGTTCCATTGTTCAACTCGTGTTTATGGGAACTGGCCACAAAGCAGCGGGATTTCCTCAAGCCCTATACTGTTTCCATGGGCAACCCTAGCCTTTGGTCAATTCGTCTTCCTGATTGGAAATTAGAGTGACATGTGCCTGTCTGAACACCTAGGACTTGTCTCTCATTGTTCCTCATCCTTCCGCTTCATCCTCTGGACAAATTCCAAACTGTACGCAACAGGATGTTGACAGTGCTGACATCTCCAAGTGGGGAGACTGTTAGTAAAGATGCTGGAGGGGTGAACCCGAGCACCAGGAGATGAGGAGATGAGATGCCTTTTCCAAACTCTTCCCGATCAGACGGTATACCATCCTCTGGGTGTGACAGACATGTTTTAGCAGTAGGAAGAGTCCCATTCATGTAAGGAGAACACCAGGGCTTTTTCAAAATCAGTGTCTCCCCGAAACCCAAACTGGGGAATTTTTTAAGCTACGGCTACACATATGTTCATTAAGGGCCTTGGGAAGTAGGCAGAGTCCAAACTTTAGATGATTGAAGTCTTCAGGGTCAGAAGCACTCACCACCAGCTTCCCTTAGGCTACACTTTAACTGTCATTGATAGATGATGTCAATAAAAATATCTATTCTTTTTCAGATTATTTCCCCTTATAGGTTATTGCAAAATGTTGAGTGTAGTTCCCTGTGCTATACAGTAGTTCCTTGTTGATGATCTATTTTATACATAGCAGTGTGTATGTGTTAATTCCAAACTGTTAATTTATCCCTCCTCCCACCTTTCCCCTTTGGTAATAATAAATTATAAGATTTTATACTTCTCAGAAATGGGGGAGCTGAAAGAGAGGTATCATTTTCAATGGAAAAGCATTTAAAACAAGATTGAAGGTTTAACCAAGATTATTAGATGTACATCCTTGGAAAGAAATCACTTCGTTTCTCCAATATTGACCTGACAAATAAGACAAACCTTTTCACTGAACTTGCTTATAAAAAGTGATGGAAATATCAAATGGAAGTGTTAAAAACATCTTATTTTACCCGAGCCTTATACACTGTTCTATGTTAACTACAATTTGGCTCACACATCTGTTCATTGAGGTTACAATAGTCTCAATTTCTGTTACTGATCCTCCAGAGTGGACCCCAACAAGTGTCCCCCTGCCCAGTGTCATTGGGGCCAACAGATCGAGACTGAGTTTGGTTCACAAGCAAAGGAAACTTTATATTTTGATCAGAGAATGGAGAGGTGAGAGCATGCACTACCCCGTGGGCTGTGGGCTGGGCTGCTGTGTAGAGATCCTGTCAGAGTCAGTGGGAGGGAGGGAGGCGGCGGAGCTCTCGAGGGCCGGGTTGGCTGTAGCTCAGGCTCTATATTGTGGAGTCTGCACTGGGCCCCAGGAGCTGAGGTGTCGACCCAGCCATTCTGCACTAGGAAATCTGGTCTGAAGTGCCGGGTGTGGAACCTCTGCATGCGGGACCCTAGGAGCACGTGAAATTAGACAAAGCACAAAGGATAAAAAAGGTTAGACTTGACTTTATTGCCCAGATTCTATTTTTATCTCCCAGGGATTTTTAATGGGCTTTGCTGGGGACAAACCCCTCCTCTGCCTTTTGTCCCGTTCCTCATTCTTGGAGTGCTGAGGGTGCAGACCCTTCTTCTGTAACTGCTGAGTGCTGAGTTGGGAGCCCTCATACCCTGGGGCGAGGGTCAGAGCTTCTCCCCAGCAGCCTCCCGGTGACGTTGATTGTCCCCAGGACCCCTGCCTCCCTGCTCGTCCACCTGAGCACCAGCATTGGAAGTGTTATAGATTCTAATGACCTTTAAGGGTCCAGGAAAGAGATGTGCAGAGACGCTGTGGGGGCCGGTTTCACCCCGCCCCACATTTGTTCGGCCACCTTAGGCTGACCGTCTCTGCCAGCCTAGATGCTCTGACCAGTAGTCTGCGCTTTCTTCAATTAGGCCCCTGAATTAACGTACAAACAGCACCAGGTGTCAGAGCCCTGCCCGCTCAACTCCCAGACAGTCCAGGGTCAGTGGTGACCAAGGACCATGATGGCTACTGAGTCAACAGCCTTTTGAAGTAAACAGGAGTCCAGCCGGTCTTATTGGCCACCATCATCATGGTGTCTGTAGGCTTTTCTATGGTGACAGTGTGGTATACTGTTCCCCCGCCAAGATTATTAGCTCCCCTCTGGGTGCAGTAAGTCCTGCAAGCAGTAGTCTACTCTTTTGGGACACACTCTTGTTGTTTTATGAGAGAAACTCCAGGTCAAGTGATGTTCACACGAGTCGTCATGGTGCCCTGTTGCCCCCGGTTATCTCTCTGGATGTTGGAGTTGGAGGGCCTCCTCACTCGAGGTCGGTGTGCCCACGGAGCGAACCCTGCAACTTCAGGGCATGGTTGGTGGTTAGGATCACCACGTGGGGTCCTTTTCCCTTAGGAGGGAGGTGGCCTTTTGGGCTGCTGATTTCCAGGTTTTTAGATACCGCCAGTATCTTGGCCAGATGTGGCAGTGGGCCAAGCCCCTTAGTGACCGTAGTTTATCCTACCTGGATGGCATTCTTGCATTGTTCCATTTCAAGTGGTCCCAGTTTTTGCACTAATTCTCCAATGGCGATTCACCTTTCACCGGGAATGTAAAGGTCAAAGGGTTTAGCTAAATTAGGGAGTTCCAGGGCAAGGGTCTGAATTGACTGCTCTTTCCATTCTTGAAAGGCCACTTCTGGATTCTATTCAAAAGGATCATCATCTTTTCCTTTCAGTGTTTCATATAGAGGCCCAGCTAGTAGACTGTAGCTAGGGATCCAGAAGCAGCAAACCCTGGCCTCCCCAGGAACCCCTAAGCTGTCTTCTAGTTTTAGAAAGGGGTAAGGCTGAAAATGGTTTCTTCCCTTTCCTGGGATGGGCTTCTCTGACCTTCTGTGAGAATGAAGCCCAGGCAGGTCACCGCAGTCTGTGATATTTGAGCTTTTTCTTGGACAACTTCTATCCTTTATTGGCTTGGTAGTTCAGAGGCCTCCTTAGTAGGGCTGGTGATCAGAATGTCGTCTGCATATTGAAGGAGGGTTTCCTTTTCCAGAGGTAGAACTTTTAGGTCTTTAGCTAAGCTTTCCCCAAAGATGGTGTGGGAATTTTTGCACCCTTGGGGCCAGACGGCCCAGAAGTATTGTTTTAGTTGTATGTTGAGTCCTGCCACTCACAAGCCAAAATTTCTTGTGACTCTGGGACTAATGGAATACAAAAGAAGGCATCATTGAAGACTAATACAGAATACCATGTCCTGGTGGTTGGTAGAATGACCAGCAGGGTGTAGGAATTAGGAGCAACTGGAGGTATATCCTCGGTGGCTTCACTGACTGTCCTGACATCCTTTACCAGGTCCCCAGCAGCCCATGGGGCTCTCGTGGTCAGACCAATCCCAGAATATGGAGCTCACCTGGGCAGGTACCCCACCCCCACCCCAGCCCACGGGGCTCTCGTGGTCAGGCCCCTCCCAGGATACAGAGCTACCCTTGCAGGTACCGTGGCAGGGCTGGGCACACAGGAACCGTGCACATAGCCCTCATTGCAGAGCACCCCCAGCTCACCTGTCGCTCAGAGCTGACACAGAGCACCTCAGAGCAGGACTTGAACTAACAAACAGCAGCTGCGACAGGTCTGTGACCCTGGGCATCACTCCGTGAGGCCTCCCTCCACCTGGTCTTCCAGAGACTTCCACTGCACCCGGGGCACCAGGCCTCTGTCTCCAACCACCACCCACCCCTCCTCTCCCTGACTCCTGGGTTCCTCTCATTAGGAGAGGGTTTTCTTGAAGTTGTCTCCCACTCATGGGTCAGATAAAATGATTAGAAAACAAGCCAAAGCTGCAGCCCCTTGTCTATCCTGACTCTCAGGAGCCCACACCTGTTCCTTGGACCTGGCCGGTTCAGCAAGTTCCATTTTCTGCAACTGTGAGCCCCTGAGGGGTGATGATTGGCTGACCTGGGCAGCCTTACCGTGCCGGCCAGCCCTCCCCAGGTGTGCCTGGGTTGAGATCAATATAAATACCACTCCAGGCAGCAAGAGCCCCTGCAGCCGTGCCTGACGCCATTTTCTCTGCCCTGTCAGCAGTCTCGGGGCTGGGCTGGTGGGAGGGAGTGAGAGGCCACGGCTTTGTGGGTGGCCCAGTGTGAGTGGGGCTCTGCTGGACTTTCTGCAGCAGTTGCCAGGCTGCCACCTGCTAAAGAAGAGGATGTGTCACCCATACCTGCTGCTGGAATTTCTCCCTGGGCAGAGGTGAGGAAGGAAAAAAGCAGTGGGGGCAGGGACAGGACGGGTATCTCAGGCAGGGAAATGGAAATCTTCCAGAAGAGCACCCAGGGCCAGGACCATCCTGGCTGGCCTGCAGGCACCAAGTCGGCCGGCATGCTGTCACTCGTGTGGCTCTATGGCCCTTCCTCTAGGCTTTCAAGTCCTTGTATATATTCAGGTGTTTTACCTGGGACGGGTGGGAATAGTTCAGCAGCAACTGGCCTGGGGCTCAGCTCACGTTTACTCACAGATGCCTCGGCACGGTGCCCCAGCTTTGCAATGAGGACGCTTGTTGCGTGGGGGCTGCTGGCTGAATGGGAGACGATTCCCCACCACTGACCAACTTCAGAATTGTTTACAACTGGAGCAAGTGCCCTGATACGGTTTTCCTCTGTGTAACTGGTGGCTTCTGTGTTTTTTTTTCTCTTTTTCGTTTTTGGTTCAAGGTAGATTTTATTCCTCTTTTTTGTATTTACAGATATAAGCATGGAAATAATTCATTCATATAAATACATGTATGTGCAGGGAATAATTGTTTTTTCTGTTTTATTTTTTAAATTTTACTTCTTTTTAATTTTGAATTTTATTTTATATTTTTATACAGCAGGTTCTTATTGGTTATCTATTTTATACATATAAATGTATACATGCCAATCCCAGTCTCTCAACTCCTCCCACCACCACCCCCCCAACAGCTTTCCCCCCTTGTTGTCCATACGTTTGTTGTCTACATCTGTTGCTCTATTTATGTCTTGCAAAATGGTTAATCTGTACAGTTTTTCTAGGTTCCACATATATGCATGAATATACAAGATTTGTTTTTCTCTTTCTGACTTACTTCACTCTGTATGACAGTCTCTAGATCCATCGACGTCTCTACAAATGACCCAATTTCATTCCTTTTCATGGCTTAGTAATATTCCATTTTATATATGTACCACAGCTTTATGCATTCGTCTGTCTGTGGGCATTTAGGTTGCTTCCATTACCTCGATATTGTAAATAGTGATGCAATGAACATTGCGGTGAATGACTCTTCTTGATTTATGGTTTTGTCTGGGTATATGTCCAGTACTGGGATTCCTGTATCATATGGTAATTCTATTGTTAGTTTCTTAAGAAATTCCATATTGTTCTCCATAATGACTGTATCAATTTATATTCCCAACAATAGTGGAAGAGGGTTCCTTTTCTCCACACCCTTTCCAGCATTTTTTGTTTGTAGATTTTCAATGATGCCTATTCTACCAGGTGTGAGGTGATACCTCATTGTTGAATCCATTTCCTTGAGCAAGGGGTAGCTCTTGTCTATTACATATTTGGCTTATGGAACGGTATCTGTGCTAATTTCAAACTCTGCTTTTATGCAGCACCCCAACTCACCTTCCCCCTTAAGCAGGCATAAGTTGGTTTTCTAAACTTGAGACCCTGTTCTGTTTTGTAATTCAGTTCATGTGTAGCCAAGTTCACATTCCGTGTATTAGTGATACCTTATGATGTTTCATTTTCTGTGTGACTTATTTCACTTAGAATCATCGTGCCTCAATCCACTCATTATGCTGGTACGGGCCTGGTGACATAGATTTCATTGCTGAGTGGTATTCTGTTGTACAGAAGTACCGCAACTTCTTTATCCATTATTTGCTCTCTGGGATATTTAACTTGTGCCGTAGAAGAGATTCCTGTAAAAAGAGCCGTCCCAAATTTTGGGGTTGCTTTGTCTTTTTGATATTAATTTCCCTAAGCTATAGGACCATAAGTGGAAGTGCCCTAGGCTCTGTTGCTTTGTTTTTTCGATGTTTCAGGAAACACCATACACTTCTCCCGAGTGTCTGTTGGCAATTTACATCCCGCCCATCAGCATAACAAGGCTCCCAGTTCTCCATGGCCTGTCCTGCCTTTATGGATTTTACACTTTATTCTGATGGCCCTTTTGACCGGGGGGAAGTGAGACTTCATTGTAGTGCAGATTTCCTTTGCAAGCTTGCTTGGTTGGCCAAAAAGGGCGTATGCGTTTTTTCCTGAATATATTCAGGAAAAAACGCATATGCCCTTTTGGCAAAGTGCATCATTGTGGACGTTCTGCCTCTTTTCCTACGCTTTCAATGCAATTCCAGTCTACCTCCTGAAATCGGTATCCTGCAATCCTGCCCCGCTTTCAAGTCCTCTTGGAAGCCTTACTTCAGTCTATTTTTGGACGATAGCTGTCATTTATAACTCTGCAGGTTTGTGAATTACAGTGCCCCTGAGCTCCTTTCTTCAACTCGCTTTCTTTTGAGCTGGCCGCAACAACGCAGGATGGCTTCAGGCCCTAATCTGGTTCCGGCACGGCACGCTGAGCCTTTGGTTATTTCCTCTTCCTGGTGGGAAATGAGAGTTATATTTGCCCGTCCAGACACCTCAAGCTAGTCTCTCATTGGTTCTCGCTATTCCTGTTCATCTTCCGCAGAAATTGCAAACTGGGCCAAACAGGAGGTTAAAAGCGCTGACTCTCCAAGTCGGGAGAGTGTTAGTAAAGCGTCTGGAATGTTGCACCCGAGTACCAGGTACGAAAACTGAGACATATTTGAACACGTCTCCCGATCACATGGTGGATCATACTCTAGGTTCCACATGCATGTTTTAGCTGAAGGAAGAATACCTTAAACCTGGAGAGTTAAGACCCGTGTAATGGGTACCATGCAATATGACTTCAAAGGGTCTTCATTTGCTCACCGAACCTCTCCAATCCTATCACTGCTGTGTTTATGCCCCTGTACACATGCTTGATTCTCTTTCGGAGACATAGCAATCCATAGGTTTTAAGATACTTACTAGTCAGGTACATTCTTAGGCGTTTAATATGCGGTGTTGAGTCCATTTCGTTGAGCAAGGAGTAGCTCTTGTCTATTCCATATTTGACTTAAGGAACTTTATCTGTGCTCATTTCAATCTCTGGTTTTATGCAGCACCCCAACTCACCTTTACCCTTAAGCAAGCATAAGTTGGTTTTCTAAATTTGAGACCCTGTTCTGTTCTGTAATTCAGTTCCTGTGTAGCCAAGTTTACATTCCGTGTATTACTGATATCTTATGATGTTTCTTTTTCTGTGTGACTTATTTCAGTTAGAATCATCATACCTGAATCCACTCATTGTGCTGCTAAGGGCCTGATGACACAGATTTCATTGCTGAGTGATATTGCTTTGTAAGTAAATACCACAACTTCTTTATCCATTTTTCACTTTCTGCGATGTTGAACTTGTACTGTAAACGAGGTTCTTGTAAACAGAGCCGTTCCAAACTTTGGGGTGGCTGTGTCTTTTTGATTTTAATTTCCCTAAGCTATAGGACCATAAGTGGAAGTGGCCTAGGTTCTGTTGCTTTGTTTTTTAGATGTTTCAGGAAACACCATATACTTCTCCCCAGTGGTTGTTGGCAATTTACATCCCGCCCATCAGCATAACAAGGCTCCCAGTTCTCCATGGCCTGTCCTGCCTTTCTGGATTTTACACTTTTTTCAGATGGCCCTTTTGACCGGGGGGAAGTGAGACTTCATTGTAGTGCAGATTTCCTTTGCAAGCTTGCTTGGTTGGCCAAAAAGGGCGTATGCGTTTTTTCCTAAATATATTCAGGAAAAAACGCATACGCCCTTTTTGGCCAAGTGCATCATTGTGGACGTTCTGCCTCTTTTCCTATGCTTTCAATGCAATTCCAGTCTACCTCCTGAAATCGGTTTCCTGCAATTCTGCCCCGCTTTCAAGTCCTCTTGGCAGCCTTACTTCAGTCTATTTTTGGACGATAGCTGTCATTTATAACTCTGCAGGTTTGTGAATTACAGTGCCCCTGAGCTCCTTTCTTCAACTCGCTTTCTTTTGACCTGGCCGCAACACCGCAGGATGGCTTCAGGCCCTAATCTGGTTCCGGCACGGCACACTGAGCCTTTGGTTAATTCCTCTTCCTGGTGGGAAATGAGAGTTAAATTTGCCCGTCCAGACACCTCCAGCTAGCCTCTCATTGTTTCTCGCTATTCCTGTTCATCTTCCGCAGAAATTGCAAACTGTGCGAAACAGGAGGTTAAAGGCGCTGACTCTCCACGTGGGGAGAGTGTTAGTAAAGCGTCTGGAATGTTGCACCCGAGTACCAGGGGAGGAAAACTGAGACATATTTGAACACGTCTCCCGTTCACATTGTTGATCATAATTGGGTTCCACATGCATGTTTTAGCTGAAGGAAGAATACCTTAAACCTGGAGAGTTGAGACCCGTGTAATGGGTACCATGCAATATGACTTCAAAGGGTCTTCATTTGCTCACCGAACCTCTCCAATCCTATCACTGCTGCGTTTATGCCCCTGTAGACATGCTTGATTCTCTTTCAGAGACATGGCATTCCATAGGTTTTACGATACTTACTAGTCAGGTACATTCTTAGGCGTTTAATATGCGGTGTTGAGTCCATTTCGTTGAGCAAGGAGTAGCTCTTGTCTATTCCATATTTGACTTAAGGAACTTTATCTGTGTTCATTTCAGTCTCTGGTTTTATGCAGCACCCCAAGGCACCTTTACCCTTAAGCATGAATAAGTTGGTTTTCTAAATTTGAGACCCTGTTCTGTTCTGTAATTCAGTTCCTGTGTAGCCAAGTTTACATTCCGTGTATTAGTGATATCTTATGATGTTTCTTTTTCTGTGTGACTTATTTCAGTTAGAATCATCATACCTGAATCCACTCATTGTGATGCTAAGGGCCTGATGACATAGATTTCATTGCTGAGTGATATTGCTTTGTAAGTAAATACCACAACTTCTTTATCCATTTTTCACTTTCTGCGATGTTGAACTTGTACTGTAAACGAGGTTCTTGTAAACAGAGGCTTCCCAAATTTTGGGGTGGCTGTGTCTTTTTGATTTTAATTTCCCTAAGCTATAGGACCATAAGTGGAAGTGCCCTAGGCTCTGTTGCTTTGTTTTTTAGATGTTTCAGGAAACACCATACACTTCTCCCGAGTGGTTGTTGGCAATTTACATCCCGCCCATCAGCATAACAAGGCTCCCAGTTCTCCATGGCCTGGACTGCCTTTCTGGATTTTACACTTTTTTTAGATGGCCCTTTTGACCGGGGGGAAGTGAGACTTCATTGTAGTGCAGATTTCCTTTGCAAGCTTGCTTGGTTGGCCAAAAAGGGCGTATGCGTTTTTTCCTGAATATATTCAGGAAAAAACGCATACGCCCTTTTTGGCCAAGTGCATCATTGTGGACGTTCTGCCTCTTTTCCTATGCTTTCAATGCAATTCCAGTCTACCTCCTGAAATCGGTTTCCTGCAATTCTGCCCCGCTTTCAAGTCCTCTTGGCAGCCTTACTTCAGTGTATTTTTGGACGATAGCTGTCATTTATAACTCTGCAGGTTTGTGAATTACAGTGCCCCTGAGCTCCTTTCTTCAACTCGCTTTCTTGTGAGCTGGCCGCAACACCGCAGGATGGCTTCAGGCCCTAATCTGGTTCCGGCACGGCACGCTGAGCCTTTGGTTATTTCCTCTTCCTGGTGGGAAATGAGAGTTATATTTGCCCGTCCAGACACCTCCAGCTAGTCTCTCATTGGTTCTCGCTATTCCTGTTCATCTTCCGCAGAAATTGCAAACTGGGCCAAACAGGAGGTTAAAAGCGCTGACTCTCCAAGTCGGGAGAGTGTTAGTAAAGCGTCTGGAATGTTGCACCCGAGTACCAGGTACGAAAACTGAGACATATTTGAACACGTCTCCCGATCACATGGTGGATCATACTCTAGGTTCCACATGCATGTTTTAGCTGAAGGAAGAATACCTTAAACCTGGAGAGTTAAGACCCGTGTAATGGGTACCATGCAATATGACTTCAAAGGGTCTTCATTTGCTCACCGAACCTCTCCAATCCTATCACTGCTGCGTTTATGCCCCTGTACACATGCTTGATTCTCCTTCGGAGACATAGCAATCCATAGGTTTTAAGATACTTACTAGTCAGGTACATTCTTAGGCGTTTAATATGCGGTGTTGAGTCCATTTCGTTGAGCAAGGAGTAGCTCTTGTCTATTCCATATTTGACTTAAGGAACTTTATCTGTGCTCATTTCAATCTCTGGTTTTATGCAGCACCCCAACTCACCTTTCCCCTTAAGCAAGCATAAGTTGGTTTTCTAAATTTGAGACCCTGTTCTGTTCTGTAATTCAGTTCCTGTGTAGCCAAGTTTACATTCCGTGTATTAGTGATATCTTATGATGTTTCTTTTTCTGTGTGACTTATTTCAGTTAGAATCATCATACCTGAATCCACTCATTGTGATGCTAAGGGCCTGATGACATAGATTTCATTGCTGAGTGATATTGCTTTGTAAGTAAATACCACAACTTCTTTATCCATTTTTCACTTTCTGCGATGTTGAACTTGTACTGTAAACGAGGTTCTTTTAAACAGAGGCTTCCCAAATTTTGGGGTGGCTGTGTCTTTTTTATTTTAATTTCCCTAAGCTATAGGACCATAAGTGGAAGTGCCCTAGGCTCTGTTGCTTTGTTTTTTAGATGTTTCAGGAAACACCATATACTTCTCCCCAGTGGTTGTTGGCAATTTACATCCCGCCCATCAGCATAACAAGGCTCCCAGTTCTCCATGGCCTGTCCTGCCTTTCTGGATTTTACACTTTTTTTAGATGGCCCTTTTGACCGGGGAGAAGTGAGACTTCATTGTAGTGCAGATTTCCTTTGCAAGTTTGCTTGGTTGGCCAAAAAGGGCGTATGCGTTTTTTCCTGAATATATTCAGGAAAAAACGCATACGCCCTTTTTGGCCAAGTGCATCATTGTGGACGTTCTGCCTCTTTTCCTATGCTTTCAATGCAATTCCAGTCTACCTCCTGAAATCGGTTTCCTGCAATTCTGCCCCGCTTTCAAGTCCTCTTGGCAGCCTTACTTCAGTCTATTTTTGGACGATAGCTGTCATTTATAACTCTGCAGGTTTGTGAATTACAGTGCCCCTGAGCTCCTTTCTTCAACTCGCTTTCTTGTGACCTGGCCGCAACACCGCAGGATGGCTTCAGGCCCTAATCTGGTTCCGGTACGATACGCTGAGCCTTTGGTTATTTCCTCTTCCTGGTGGGAAATGAGAGTTAAATTTGCCCGTCCAGACACCTCCAGCTAGCCTCTCATTGGTTCTCGCTATTCCTGTTCATCTTCCGCAGAAATTGCAAACTGGGCCAAACAGGAGGTTAAAGGCGCTAACTCTCCAAGTGGGGAGAGTGTTAGTAAAGCGTCTGGAATGTTGCACCTGAGTACCAGGGGAGGAAAACTGAGACATATTTGAACACGTCTCCCGTTCACATGGTTGATCATACTTGGGTTCCACATGCATGTTTTAGCTGAAGGAAGAATACCTTAAACCTGGAGAGTTAAGACCCGTGTAATGGGTACCATGCAATATGACTTCCAAGGGTCTTCATTTGCTCACCGAACCTCTCCAATCCTATCACTGCTGCGTTTATGCCCCTGTACACATGCTTGATTCTCTTTCGGAGACATAGCAATCCATAGGTTTTAAGATAATTACTAGTCAGGTACATTCTTAGGCGTTTAATATGCGGTGTTGAGTCCATTTCGTTGAGCAAGGAGTAGCTCTTGTCTATTCCATATTTGACTTAAGGAACTTTATCTGTGCTCATTTCAATCTCTGGTTTTATGCAGCACCCCAACTCACCTTTACCCTTAAGCAAGCATAAGTTGGTTTTCTAAATTTGAGACACTGTTCTGTTCTGTAATTCAGTTCCTGTGTAGCCAAGTTTACATTCCGTGTATTACTGATATCTTATGATGTTTCTTTTTCTGTGTGACTTACTTCAGTTAGAATCATCATACCTGAATCCACTCATTGTGATGCTAAGGGCCTGATGACATAGATTTCATTGCTGAGTGATATTGCTTTGTAAGTAAATACCACAACTTCTTTATCCATTTTTCACTTTCTGCGATGTTGAACTTGTACTGTAAACGAGGTTCTTGTAAACAGAGGCGTCTCAAACTTTGGGGTGGCTGTGTCTTTTTGATTTTAATTTCCCTAAGCTATAGGACCATAAGTGGCAGTGCCCTAGGCTCTGTTGCTTTGTTTTTTAGATGTTTCAGGAAACACCATACACTTCTCCCGAGTGTCTGTTGGCAATTTACATCCCGCCCATCAGCATAACAAGGCTCCCAGTTCTCCATGGCCTGTCCTGCCTTTCTGGATTTTACACTTTTTTCAGATGGCCCTTTTGACCGGGGGGAAGTGAGACTTCATTGTAGTGCAGATTTCCTTTGCAAGCTTGCTTGGTTGGCCAAAAAGGGCGTATGCGTTTTTTCCTGAATATATTCAGGAAAAAACGCATACGCCCTTTTTGTCCAAGTGCATCATTGTGGACGTTCTGCCTCTTTTCCTATGCTTTCAATGCAATTCCAGTCTACCTCCTGAAATCGGTTTCCTGCAATTCTGCCCCGCTTTCAAGTCCTCTTGGCAGCCTTACTTCAGTCTATTTTTGGACGATAGCTGTCATTTATAACTCTGCAGGTTTGTGAATTACAGTGCCCCTGAGCTCCTTTCTTCAACTCGCTTTCTTGTGACCTGGCCGCAACACCGCACGATGGCTTCAGGCCCTAATCTGGTTCCGGTACGGCATGCTGTGCCTTTGGTTATTTCCTCTTCCTGGTGGGAAATGAGAGTTAAATTTGCCCGTCCAGACACCTCCAGCTAGTCTCTCATTGGTTCTCGCTATTCCTGTTCATCTTCCGCAGAAATTGCAAACTGGGCCAAACAGGAGGTTAAAGGCGCTGACTCTCCAAGTGGGGAGAGTGTTAGTAAAGCGTCTGGAATATTGCACCCGAGTACCAGGGGAGGAAAACTGAGACATATTTGAACACGTCTCCCGTTCACATGGTTGATCATACTTGGGTTCCACATGCATGTTTTAGCTGAAGGAAGAATACCTTAAACCTGGGGAGCTGAGACCCGTGTAATGGGTACCATGCAATATGACTTCAAAGGTCTTCATTTGCTCACCGAACCTCTCCAATCCTATCACTGCTGCGTTTATGCCCCTGTACACATGCTTGATTCTCTTCTGGAGACATAGCAATCCATAGGTTTTAAGATACTTACTAGTCAGGTACATTCTTAGGCGTTTAATATGCGGTTTTGAGTCCATTTCGTTGAGCAAGGAGTAGCTCTTGTCTATTCCATATTTGACTTAAGGAACTTTATCTGTGCTCATTTCAATCTCTGGTTTTATGCAGCACCCCAACTCACCTTTCCCCTTAAGCAAGCATAAGTTGGTTTTCTAAATTTGAGACCCTGTTCTGTTCTGTAATTCAGTTCCTGTGTAGCCAAGTTTACATTCCGTGTATTACTGATATCTTATGATGTTTCTTTTTCTGTGTGACTTATTTCAGTTAGAATCATCATACCTGAATCCACTCATTGTGATGCTAAGGGCCTGATGACATAGATTTCATTGCTGAGTGATATTGCTTTGTAAGTAAATACCACAACTTCTTTATCCATTTTTCACTTTCTGCGATGTTGAACTTGTACTGTAAACGAGGTTCTTGTAAACAGAGGCGTCCCAAACTTTGGGGTGGCTGTGTCTTTTTGATTTTAATTTCCCGATGCTATAGGACCATAAGTGGCAGTGCCCTAGGCTCTGTTGCTTTGTTTTTTAGATGTTTCAGGAAACACCATACACTTCTCCCGAGTGGTTGTTGGCAATTTACATCCCGCCCATCAGCATAACAAGGCTCCCAGTTCTCCATGGCCTGTCCTGCCTTTCTGGATTTTACACTTTTTTCAGATGGCCCTTTTGACTGGGGGGAAGTGAGACTTCATTGTAGTGCAGATTTCCTTTGCAAGCTTGCTTGGTTGGCCAAAAAGGGCGTATGCGTTTTTTCCTGAATATATTCAGGAAAAAACGCATACGCCCTTTTTGGCCAAGTGCATCATTGTGGACGTTCTGCCTCTTTTCCTATGCTTTCAATGCAATTCCAGTCTACCTCCTGAAATCGGTTTCCTGCAATTCTGCCCCGCTTTCAAGTCCTCTTGGCAGCCTTACTTCAGTCTATTTTTGGACGATAGCTGTCATTTATAACTCTGCAGGTTTGTGAATTACAGTGCCCCTGAGCTCCTTTCTTCAACTCGCTTTCTTGTGACCTGGCCGCAACACCGCAGGATGGCTTCAGGCCCTAATCTGGTTCCGGTACGGCATGCTGAGCCTTTGGTTATTTCCTCTTCCTGGTGGGAAATGAGAGTTAAATTTGCGCGTCCAGACACCTCCAGCTAGTCTCTCATTGGTTCTCGCTATTCCTGTTCACCTTCCGCAGAAATTGCAAACTGGGCCAAACAGGAGGTTAAAGGCGCTGACTCTCCAAGTGGGGAGAGTGTTAGTAAAGCGTCTGGAATGTTGCACCCGAGTACCAGGGGAGGAAAACTGAGACATATTTGAACACGTCTCCCGTTCACATGGTTGATCATACTTGGGTTCCACATGCATGTTTTAGCTGAAGGAAGAATACCTTAAACCTGGAGAGTTAAGACCCGTGGAATGGGTACCATGCAATATGACTTCAAAGGGTCTTCATTTGCTCACCGAACCTCTCCAATCCTATCACTGCTGCGTTTATGCCCCTGTACACATGCTTGATTCTCTTTCGGAGACATAGCAATCCATAGGTTTTAAGATACTTACTAGTCAGGTACATTCTTAGGCGTTTAATATGCGGTGTTGAGTCCATTTCGTTGAGCAAGGAGTAGCTCTTGTCTATTCCATATTTGACTTAAGGAACTTTATCTGTGCTCATTTCAATCTCTGGTTTTATGCAGCACCCCAACTCACCTTTACCCTTAAGCAAGCATAAGTTGGTTTTCTAAATTTGAGACCCTGTTCTGTAATTCAGTTCCTCTGTAGCCAAGTTTACATTCCATGTATTACTGATATCTTATGATGTTTCTTTTTCTGTGTGACTTACTTCAGTTAGAATCATCATACCTGAATCCACTCATTGTGATGCTAAGGGCCTGATGACACAGATTTCATTGCTGAGTGATATTGCTTTGTAAGTAAATACCACAACTTCTTTATCCATTTTTCACTTTCTGCGATGTTGAACTTGTACTGTAAACGAGGTTCTTGTAAACAGAGCCGTTCCAAACTTTGGGGTGGCTGTGTCTTTTTGATTTTAATTTCCCTAAGCTATAGGACCATAAGTGGCAGTGCCCTAGGCTCTGTTGCTTTGTTTTTTAGATGTTTCAGGAAACACCATACACTTCTCCCTAGTGTCTGTTGGCAATTTACATCCCGCCCATCAGCATAACAAGGCTCCCAATTCTCCATGGCCTGTCCTGCCTTTCTGGATTTTACACTTTTTTCAGATGGCCCTTTTGACCGGGGGGAAGTGAGACTTCATTGTAGTGCAGATTTCCTTTGCAAGCTTGCTTGGTTGGCCAAAAAGGGCGTATGCGTTTTTTCCTGAATATATTCAGGAAAAAACGCATACGCCCTTTTTGGCCAAGTGCATCACTGTGGACGTTCTGCCTCTTTTCCTATGCTTTCAATGCAATTCCAGTCTACCTCCTGAAATCGGTTTCCTGCAATTCTGCCCCGCTTTCAAGTCCTCTTGGCAGCCTTACTTCAGTCTATTTTTGGACGATAGCTGTCATTTATAACTCTGCAGGTTTGTGAATTACAGTGCCCCTGAGCTCCTTTCTTCAACTCGCTTTCTTGTGACCTGGCCGCAACACCGCAGGATGGCTTCAGGCCCTAATCTGGTTCCGGCACGGCACGCTGAGCCTTTGGTTAATTCCTCTTCCTGGTAGGAAATGAGAGTTAAATTTGCCCGTCCAGACACCTCCAGCTAGCCTCTCATTGGTTCTCGCTATTCCTGTACATCTTCCGCAGAAATTGCAAACTGGGCCAAACAGGAGGTTAAAGGGACTGACTCTCCAAGTGGGGAGAGTGTTAGTAAAGCGTCTGGAATGTTGCACCCGAGTACCAGGGGAGGAAAACTGAGACATATTTGAACACGTCTCCCGATCACATGGTTGATCATACTCTAGGTTCCACATGCATGTTTTAGCTGAAAGAAGAATACCTTAAACCTGGGTAGTTGAAACCCGTGGAATGGGTACCATGCAATATGACTTCAAAGGGTCTTCATTTGCTCACCGAACCTCTCCAATCCTATCACTGCTGCGTTTATGCCCCTGTACGCATGCTTGATTCTCTTTCGGAGACATAGCAATCCATAGGTTTTAAGATACTTACTAGTCAGGTACATTCTTAGGCGTTTAATATGCGGTGTTGAGTCCATTTCGTTGAGCAAGGAGTAGCTCTTGTCTATTCCATATTTGGCTTAAGGAACTTTATCTGTGCTCATTTCAATCTCTGGTTTTATGCAGCACCCCAACTCACCTTTACCCTTAAGCAAGCATAAGTTGGTTTTCTAAATTTGAGACCCTGTTCTGTTCTGTAATTCAGTTCCTGTGTAGCCAAGTTTACATTCCGTGTATTAGTGATATCTTATGATGTTTCTTTTTCTGTGTGACTTATTTCAGTTAGAATCATCATACCTGAATCCACTCATTGTGCTGCTAAGGGCCTGATGACACAGATTTCATTGCTGAGTGATATTGCTTTGTAAGTAAATACCACAACTTCTTTATGCATTTTTCACTTTCTGCGATGTTGCACTTGTACTGTAAACGAGGTTCTTGTAAACAGAGGCGTCCCAAACTTTGGGGTGGCTGTGTCTTTTTGATTTTAATTTCCCTAAGCTATAGGACCATAAGTGGAAGTGCCCTAGGCTCTGTTGCTTTGTTTTTTAGATGTTTCAGGAAACACCATACACTTCTCCCAAGTGTCTGTTGGCAATTTACATCCCGCCCATCAGCATAACAAGGCTCCCAGTTCTCCATGGCCTGTCCTGCCTTTCTGGATTTTACACTTTTTTCAGATGGCCCTTTTGACCGGGGGGAAGTGAGACTTCATTGTAGTGCAGATTTCCTTTGCAAGCTTGCTTGGTTGGCCAAAAAGGGCGTATGCGTTTTTTCCTGAATATATTCAGGAAAAAACGCATACGCCCTTTTTGGCCAAGTGCATCATTTTGGACGTTCTGCCTCTTTTCCTATGCTTTCAATGCAATTCCAGTCTACCTCCTGAAATCGGTTTCCTGCAATTCTGCCCCGCTTTCAAGTCCTCTTGGCAGCCTTACTTCAGTATATTTTTGGACGATAGCTGTCATTTATAACTCTGCAGGTTTGTGAATTACAGTGCCCCTGAGCTCCTTTCTTCAACTTGCTTTCTTGTGACCTGGCCGCAACACTGAAGGATGGCTTCAGGCCCTAATCTGGTTCCGGCCCGGTATGCTGAGTCTTTGGTTAATTCCTCTTCCTGGTGGGAAATGAGAGTTAAATTTGCCCGTTCAGACACCTCCAGCTAGTCTCTCATTGGTTCTCGCTATTCCTGTTCATCCTCCGCAGAAATTGCAAACTGGGCCAAACAGGAGGTTAAAGGGACTGACTCTCCAAGTGGGGAGAGTGTTAGTAAAGCGTCTGGAATGTTGCACCCGAGTACCAGGGGAGGAAAACTGAGACATATTTAAACACGTCTCCCGTTCACATGGTTGATCATACTCTGGGTTCCACATGCATGTTTTAGCTGAAGGAAGAATACCTTAAACCTGGAGAGTTGAGACCCGTGGAATGGGTGCCATGCAATATGACTTCAAAGGGTCTTCATTTGCTCACCGAACCTCTCCAATCCTATCACTGCTGCGTTTATGCCCCTGTACACACGCTTGATTCTCTTTTGGAGACATAGCAATCCATAGGTTTTAAGATACTTACTAGTCAGGTACATTCTTAGGCGTTTAATATGGGGTGTTGAGTCCATTTCGTTGAGCAAGGAGTAGCTCTTGTCTATTCCATATTTGGCTTAAGGAACTTTATCTGTGCTCATTTCAATCTCTGGTTTTATGCAGCACCCCAACTCACCTTTCCCCTTAAGCAAGCATAAGTTGGTTTTCTAAATTTGAGACCCTGTTCTGTTTTGGAATGCAGTTCCTGTGTAGCCAAGTTTACATTCCGTGTATTAGTGATATCTTATGATGTTTCTTTTTCTGTGTGACTTATTTCAGTTAGAATCATCGTACCTGAATCCACTCATTATGCTGCTACGGGCCTGATGACATAGATTTCATTGCTGAGTGATACTGCATTGTACGTAAGTACCACAAGTTCTTTATCCATTTTTCAATTTCTGTGATATTGAACTTGTACGGTAAACGAGGTTCTTGTAAACGGAGGCGTCCCAAACTTTGCGGTGGCTGTGTCTTTTTGATTTTAATTTCCCTAAGCTATAGGACCATAAGTGGAAGTGCCCTAGGCTCTGTTGCTTTGTTTTTTAGATGTTTCAGGAAACACCATACACTTCTCCCGAGTGGTTGTTGGCAATTTACATCCCGCCCTTCAGCATAACAAGGCTCCCAGTTCTCCATGGCCTGTCCTGCCTTTCTGGATTTTACACTTTTTTCAGATGGCCCTTTTGACTGGGGGGAAGTGAGACTTCATTGTAGTGCAGATTTCCTTTGCAAGCTTGCTTGGTTGGCCAAAAAGGGCGTATGCGTTTTTTCCTGAATATATTCAGGAAAAAACGCATACGCCCTTTTTGGCCAAGTGCATCATTGTGGACGTTCTGCCTCTTTTCCTATGCTTTCAGTGCAATTCCAGTCTACCTCCTGAAATCGGTTTCCTGCAATTCTGCCCCGCTTTCAAGTCCTCTTGGCAGCCTTACTTCAGTCTATTTTTGGACGATAGCTGTCATTTATAACTCTGCAGGTTTGTGAATTACAGTGCCCCTGAGCTCCTTTCTTCAACTTGCTTTCTTGTGACCTGGCCGCAACACCGCAGGATGGCTTCAGGCCCTAATCTGGTTCCGGCACGGCACGCTGAGCCTTTGGTTATTTCCTCTTCCTGGTGGGAAATAAGAGTTAAATTTGCCCGTCCAGACACCTCCAGCTAGTCTCTCATTGGTTCTCGCTATTCCTGTTCATCTTCCGCAGAAATTGCAAACTGGGCCAAACAGGAGGTTAAAGGCGCTGACTCTCCAAGTGGGGAGAGTGTTAGTAAAGCATCTGGAATGTTGCACCCGAGTACCAGGGGAGGAAAACTGAGACATATTTGAACACGTCTCCCGTTCACATGGTTGATCATACTTGGGTTCCACATGCATGTTTTAGCTGAAGGAAGAATACCTTAAACCTGGAGAGTTAAGACCCGTGTAATGGGTACCATGCAATATGACTTCAAAGGGTCTTCATTTGCTCACCGAACCTCTCCAATCCTATCACTGCTGCGTTTATGCCCCTGTACACATGCTTGATTCTCTTTCGGAGACATAGCAATCCATAGGTTTTAAGATACTTACTAGTCAGGTACATTCTTAGGCGTTTAATATGCGATGTTGAGTCCATTTCGTTGAGCAAGGAGTAGCTCTTGTCTATTCCATATTTGACTTAAGGAAATTTATCTGTGCTCATTTCAATCTCTGGTTTTATGCAGCACACCAACTCACCTTTACCCTTAAGCAAGCATAAGTTGGTTTTCTAAATTTGAGACCCTGTTCTGTTCTGTAATTCAGTTCCTGTGTAGCCAAGTTTACATTCCGTGTATTACTGATATCTTATGATGTTTCTTTTTCTGTGTGACTTACTTCAGTTAGAATCATCATACCTGAATCCACTCATTGTGCTCCTAAGGGCCTGATGACACAGATTTCATTGCTGAGTGATATTGCTTTGTAAGTAAATACCACAACTTCTTTATCCATTTTTCACTTTCTGCGATGTTGAACTTGTACTGTAAACGAGGTTCTTGTAAACAGAGGTGTCCCAAACTTTGGGGTGGCTGTGTCTTTTTGATTTTAATTTCCCTAAGCTATAGGACCATAAGTGGAAGTGCCCTAGGCTCTGTTGCTTTGTTTTTTAGATGTTTCAGGAAACACCATACACTTCTCCGGAGTGGTTGTTGGCAATTTACATCCCGCCCATCAGCATAACAAGGCTCCCAGTTCTCCATGGCCTGTCCTGCCTTTCTGGATTTTACACTTTTTTCAGATGGCCCTTTTGACCGGGGGGAAGTGAGACTTCATTGTAGTGCAGATTTCCTTTGCAAGCTTGCTTGGTTGGCCAAAAAGGGCGTATGCGTTTTTTCCTGAATATATTCAGGATAAAACGCATACGCCCTTTTTGGCCAAGTGCATCATTGTGGACGTTCTGCCTCTTTTCCTATGCTTTCAATGCAATTCCAGTCTACCTCCTGAAATCGGTTTCCTGCAATTCTGCCCCGCTTTCAAGTCCTCTTGGCAGCCTTACTTCAGTCTATTTTTGGACGATAGCTGTCATTTATAACTCTGCAGGTTTGTGAATTACAGTGCCCCTGAGCTCCTTTCTTCAACTTGCTTTCTTGTGACCTGGCCGCAACACCGCAGGATGGCTTCAGGCCCTAATCTGGTTCCGGCACGGCACGCTGAGCCTTTGGTTATTTCCTCTTCCTGGTGGGAAATGAGAGTTAAATTTGCCCGTCCAGACACCTCCAGCTAGTCTCTCATTGGTTCTCGCTATTCCTGTTCATCTTCCGCAGAAATTGCAAACTGGGCCAAACAGGAGGTTAAAGGCGCTGACTCTCCAAGTGGGGTGAGTGTTAGTAAAGCGTCTGGAATGTTGCACCCGAGTACCAGGGGAGGAAAACTGAGACATATTTGAACACATCTCCCATTCACATGGTTGATCATACTTACGTTCCACATGCATGTTTTAGCTGAAGGAAGAATACCTTAAACCTGGAGAGTTAAGACCCGTGTAATGGGTACCATGCAATATGACTTCAAAGGGTCTTCATTTGCTCACCGAACCTCTCCAATCCTATCACTGCTGCGTTTATGCCCCTGTACACATGCTTGATTCTCTTTCGGAGACATAGCAATCCATAGGTTTTAAGATACTTACTAGTCAGGTACATTCTTAGGCGTTTAATATGGGGTGTTGAGTCCATTTCGTTGAGCAAGGAGTAGCTCTTGTCTATTCCATATTTGGCTTAAGGAACTTTATCTGTGCTCATTTCAATCTCTGGTTTTATGCAGCACCCCAACTCACCTTTACCCTTAAGCAAGAATAAGTTGGTTTTCTAAATTTGAGACCCTGTTCTGTTCTGTAATTCAGTTCCTGTGTAGCCAAGTTTACATTCCGTGTATTACTGATATCTTATGATGTTTCTTTTTCTGTGTGACTTATTTCAGTTAGAATCATCATACCTGAATCCACGCATTGTGCTGCTAAGGGCCTGATGACATAGATTTCATTGCTGAGTGATATTGCTTTGTAAGTAAATACCACAACTTCTTTATCCATTTTTCACTTTCTGCGATGTTGAACTTGTACTGTAAACGAGGTTCTTGTAAACAGAGCCGTTCCAAACTTTGGGGTGGCTGTGTCTTTTTCATTTTAACTTCCCTAAGCTATAGGACCATAAGTGGAAGTGCCCTAGGTTCTGTTGCTTTGTTTTTTAGATGTTTCAGGAAACACCATACACTTCTCCCGAGTGGTTGTTGGCAATTTACATCCCGCCCATCAGCATAAAAAGGCTCCCAGTTCTCCATGGCTTGTCCTGCCTTTCTGGATTTTACACTTTTTTCAGATGGCCCTTTTGACCGGGGGGAAGTGAGACTTCATTGTAGTGCAGATTTCCTTTGCAAGCTTGCTTGGTTGGCCAAAAAGGGCGTATGCGTTTTTTCCTGAATATATTCAGGAAAAAACGCATACGCCCTTTTTGGCCAAGTGCATCATTGTGGACGTTCTGCCTCTTTTCCTATGCTTTCAATGCAATTCCAGTCTACCTCCTGAAATCGGTTTCCTGCAATTCTGCCCCGCTTTCAAGTCCTCTTGGCAGCCTTACTTCAGTCTATTTTTGGACAATAGCTGTCATTTATAACTCTGCAGGTTTGTGAATTACAGTGCCCCTGAGCTCCTTTCTTCAACTTGCTTTCTTGTGACCTGGCCGCAACACTGAAAGATGGCTTCAGGCCCTAATCTGGTTCCGGCCCGGCATGCTGAGTCTTTGGTTAATTCCTCTTCCTGGTGGGAAATGAGAGTTAAATTTGCCCGTTCAGACACCTCCAGCTAGTCTCTCATTGGTTCTCGCTATTCCTGTTCATCTTCCGCAGAAATTGCAAACTGGGCCAAACAGGAGGTTAAAGGCGCTGACTCTCCAAGTGGGGAGAGTGTTAGTAAAGCATCTGGAATGTTGCACCCGAGTACCAGGGGAGGAAAACTGAGACATATTTGAACACGTCTCCCGTTCACATGGTTGATCATACTTGGGTTCCACATGCATGTTTTAGCTGAAGGAAGAATACCTTAAACCTGGAGAGTTAAGACCCGTGTAATGGGTACCATGCAATATGACTTCAAAGGGTCTTCATTTGCTCACCGAACCTCTCCAATCCTATCACTGCTGCGTTTATGCCCCTGTACACATGCTTGATTCTCTTTCGGAGACATAGCAATCCATAGGTTTTAAGATACTTACTAGTCAGGTACATTCTTAGGCGTTTAATATGGGGTGTTGAGTCCATTTCGTTGAGCAAGGAGTAGCTCTTGTCTATTCCATATTTGGCTAAAGGAACTTTATCTGTGCTCATTTCAATCTCTGGTTTTATGCAGCACCCCAACTCACCTTTCCCCTTAAGCAAGCATAAGTTGGTTTTCTAAATTTGAGACCCTGTTCTGTTTTGGAATGCAGTTCCTGTGTAGCCAAGTTTACATTCCGTGTATTAGTGATATCTTATGATGTTTCTTTTTCTGTGTGACTTATTTCAGTTAGAATCATCGTACCTGAATCCACTCATTATGCTGCTATGGGCCTGATGACATAGATTTCATTGCTGAGTGATACTGCATTGTACGTAAGTACCACAAGTTCTTTATCCATTTTTCAATTTCTGTGATATTGAACTTGTACGGTAAACGAGGTTCTTGTAAACGGAGGCGTCCCAAACTTTGCGGTGGCTGTGTCTTTTTGATTTTAATTTCCCTAAGCTATAGGACCATAAGTGGAAGTGCCCTAGGCTCTGTTGCTTTGTTTTTTAGATGTTTCAGGAAACACCATACACTTCTCCCGAGTGGTTGTTGGCAATTTACATCCCGCCCTTCAGCATAACAAGGCTCCCAGTTCTCCATGGCCTGTCCTGCCTTTCTGGATTTTACACTTTTTTCAGATGGCCCTTTTGACTGGGGGGAAGTGAGACTTCATTGTAGTGCAGATTTCCTTTGCAAGCTTGCTTGGTTGGCCAAAAAGGGCGTATGCGTTTTTTCCTGAATATATTCAGGAAAAAACGCATACGCCCTTTTTGGCCAAGTGCATCATTGTGGACGTTCTGCCTCTTTTCCTATGCTTTCAGTGCAATTCCAGTCTACCTCCTGAAATCGGTTTCCTGCAATTCTGCCCCGCTTTCAAGTCCTCTTGGCAGCCTTACTTCAGTCTATTTTTGGACGATAGCTGTCATTTATAACTCTGCAGGTTTGTGAATTACAGTGCCCCTGAGCTCCTTTCTTCAACTTGCTTTCTTGTGACCTGGCCGCAACACCGCAGGATGGCTTCAGGCCCTAATCTGGTTCCGGCACGGCACGCTGAGCCTTTGGTTATTTCCTCTTCCTGGTGGGAAATAAGAGTTAAATTTGCCCGTGCAGACACCTCCAGCTAGTCTCTCATTGGTTCTCGCTATTCCTGTTCATCTTCCGCAGAAATTGCAAACTGGGCCAAACAGGAGGTTAAAGGCGCTGACTCTCCAAGTGGGGAGAGTGTTAGTAAAGCATCTGGAATGTTGCACCCGAGTACCAGGGGAGGAAAACTGACACATATTTGAACACGTCTCCCGTTCACATGGTTGATCATACTTGGGTTCCACATGCATGTTTTAGCTGAAGGAAGAATACCTTAAACCTGGAGAGTTAAGACCCGTGTAATGGGTACCATGCAATATGACTTCAAAGGGTCTTCATTTGCTCAC
The DNA here is from genome assembly GCF_951394435.1 of Stenella coeruleoalba. Classification (NCBI taxonomy): domain Eukaryota; kingdom Metazoa; phylum Chordata; class Mammalia; order Artiodactyla; family Delphinidae; genus Stenella; species Stenella coeruleoalba. The sequence continues at coordinate 146,360 of NW_027646210.1, forward strand.
CGAACCTCTCCAATCCTATCACTGCTGCGTTTATGCCCCTGTACACATGCTTGATTCTCTTTCGGAGACATAGCAATCCATAGGTTTTAAGATACTTACTAGTCAGGTACATTCTTAGGCGTTTAATATGCGATGTTGAGTCCATTTCGTTGAGCAAGGAGTAGCTCTTGTCTATTCCATATTTGACTTAAGGAAATTTATCTGTGCTCATTTCAATCTCTGGTTTTATGCAGCACACCAACTCACCTTTACCCTTAAGCAAGCATAAGTTGGTTTTCTAAATTTGAGACCCTGTTCTGTTCTGTAATTCAGTTCCTGTGTAGCCAAGTTTACATTCCGTGTATTACTGATATCTTATGATGTTTCTTTTTCTGTGTGACTTACTTCAGTTAGAATCATCATACCTGAATCCACTCATTGTGCTCCTAAGGGCCTGATGACACAGATTTCATTGCTGAGTGATATTGCTTTGTAAGTAAATACCACAACTTCTTTATCCATTTTTCACTTTCTGCGATGTTGAACTTGTACTGTAAACGAGGTTCTTGTAAACAGAGGTGTCCCAAACTTTGGGGTGGCTGTGTCTTTTTGATTTTAATTTCCCTAAGCTATAGGACCATAAGTGGAAGTGCCCTAGGCTCTGTTGCTTTGTTTTTTAGATGTTTCAGGAAACACCATACACTTCTCCGGAGTGGTTGTTGGCAATTTACATCCCGCCCATCAGCATAACAAGGCTCCCAGTTCTCCATGGCCTGTCCTGCCTTTCTGGATTTTACACTTTTTTCAGATGGCCCTTTTGACCGGGGGGAAGTGAGACTTCATTGTAGTGCAGATTTCCTTTGCAAGCTTGCTTGGTTGGCCAAAAAGGGCGTATGCGTTTTTTCCTGAATATATTCAGGAAAAAACGCATACGCCCTTTTTGGCCAAGTGCATCATTGTGGACGTTCTGCCTCTTTTCCTATGCTTTCAATGCAATTCCAGTCTACCTCCTGAAATCGGTTTCCTGCAATTCTGCCCCGCTTTCAAGTCCTCTTGGCAGCCTTACTTCAGTCTATTTTTGGACGATAGCTGTCATTTATAACTCTGCAGGTTTGTGAATTACAGTGCCCCTGAGCTCCTTTCTTCAACTTGCTTTCTTGTGACCTGGCCGCAACACCGCAGGATGGCTTCAGGCCCTAATCTGGTTCCGGCACGGCACGCTGAGCCTTTGGTTATTTCCTCTTCCTGGTGGGAAATGAGAGTTAAATTTGCCCGTCCAGACACCTCCAGCTAGTCTCTCATTGGTTCTCGCTATTCCTGTTCATCTTCCGCAGAAATTGCAAACTGGGCCAAACAGGAGGTTAAAGGCGCTGACTCTCCAAGTGGGGAGAGTGTTAGTAAAGCGTCTGGAATGTTGCACCCGAGTACCAGGGGAGGAAAACTGAGACATATTTGAACACATCTCCCATTCACATGGTTGATCATACTTGCGTTCCACATGCATGTTTTAGCTGAAGGAAGAATACCTTAAACCTGGAGAGTTAAGACCCGTGTAATGGGTACCATGCAATATGACTTCAAAGGGTCTTCATTTGCTCACCGAACCTCTCCAATCCTATCACTGCTGCGTTTATGCCCCTGTACACATGCTTGATTCTCTTTCGGAGACATAGCAATCCATAGGTTTTAAGATACTTACTAGTCAGGTACATTCTTAGGCGTTTAATATGGGGTGTTGAGTCCATTTCGTTGAGCAAGGAGTAGCTCTTGTCTATTCCATATTTGGCTTAAGGAACTTTATCTGTGCTCATTTCAATCTCTGGTTTTATGCAGCACCCCAACTCACCTTTACCCTTAAGCAAGAATAAGTTGGTTTTCTAAATTTGAGACCCTGTTCTGTTCTGTAATTCAGTTCCTGTGTAGCCAAGTTTACATTCCGTGTATTACTGATATCTTATGATGTTTCTTTTTCTGTGTGACTTATTTCAGTTAGAATCATCATACCTGAATCCACTCATTGTGCTGCTAAGGGCCTGATGACATAGATTTCATTGCTGAGTGATATTGCTTTGTAAGTAAATACCACAACTTCTTTATCCATTTTTCACTTTCTGCGATGTTGAACTTGTACTGTAAACGAGGTTCTTGTAAACAGAGCCGTTCCAAACTTTGGGGTGGCTGTGTCTTTTTCATTTTAACTTCCCTAAGCTATAGGACCATAAGTGGAAGTGCCCTAGGTTCTGTTGCTTTGTTTTTTAGATGTTTCAGGAAACACCATACACTTCTCCCGAGTGGTTGTTGGCAATTTACATCCCGCCCATCAGCATAACAAGGCTCCCAGTTCTCCATGGCCTGTCCTGCCTTTCTGGATTTTACACTTTTTTCAGATGGCTCTTTTGACTGGGGGGAAGTGAGACTTCATTGTAGTGCAGATTTCCTTTGCAAGCTTGCTTGGTTGGCCAAAAAGGGCGTATGCGTTTTTTCCTGAATATATTCAGGAAAAAACGCATACGCCCTTTTTGGCCAAGTGCATCATTGTGGACGTTCTGCCTCTTTTCCTATGCTTTCAGTGCAATTCCAGTCTACCTCCTGAAATCGGTTTCCTGCAATTCTGCCCCGCTTTCAAGTCCTCTTGGCAGCCTTACTTCAGTCTATTTTTGGACGATAGCTGTCATTTATAACTCTGCAGGTTTGTGAATTACAGTGCCCCTGAACTCCTTTCTTCAACTTGCTTTCTTGTGACCTGGCCGCAACACCGCAGGATGGCTTCAGGCCCTAATCTGGTTCCGGCACGGCACGCTGAGCCTTTGGTTATTTCCTCTTCCTGGTGGGAAATAAGAGTTAAATTTGCCCGTCCAGACACCTCCAGCTAGTCTCTCATTGGTTCTCGCTATTCCTGTTCATCTTCCGCAGAAATTGCAAACTGGGCCAAACAGGAGGTTAAAGGCGCTGACTCTCCAAGTGGGGAGAGTGTTAGTAAAGCATCTGGAATGTTGCACCCGAGTACCAGGGGAGGAAAACTGAGACATATTTGAACACGTCTCCCGTTCACATGGTTGATCATACTTGGGTTCCACATGCATGTTTTAGCTGAAGGAAGAATACCTTAAACCTGGAGAGTTAAGACCCGTGTAATGGGTACCATGCAATATGACTTCAAAGGGTCTTCATTTGCTCACCGAACCTCTCCAATCCTATCACTGCTGCGTTTATGCCCCTGTACACATGCTTGATTCTCTTTCGGAGACATAGCAATCCATAGGTTTTAAGATACTTACTGGTCAGGTACATTCTTAGGCGTTTAATATGCGATGTTGAGTCCATTTCGTTGAGCAAGGAGTAGCTCTTGTCTATTCCATATTTGACTTAAGGAAATTTATCTGTGCTCATTTCAATCTCTGGTTTTATGCAGCACACCAACTCACCTTTACCCTTAAGCAAGCATAAGTTGGTTTTCTAAATTTGAGACCCTGTTCTGTTCTGTAATTCAGTTCCTGTGTAGCCAAGTTTACATTCCGTGTATTACTGATATCTTATGATGTTTCTTTTTCTGTGTGACTTACTTCAGTTAGAATCATCATACCTGAATCCACTCATTGTGCTGCTAAGGGCCTGATGACACAGATTTCATTGCTGAGTGATATTGCTTTGTAAGTAAATACCACAACTTCTTTATGCATTTTTCACTTTCTGCGATGTTGAACTTGTACTGTAAACGAGGTTCTTGTAAACAGAGGCGTCCCAAACTTTGGGGTGGCTATGTCTTTTTGATTTTAATTTCCCTAAGCTATAGGACCATAAGTGGCAGTGCCCTAGGCTCTGTTGCTTTGTTTTTTAGATGTTTCAGGAAACACCATACACTTCTCCGGAGTGGTTGTTGGCAATTTACATCCCGCCCATCAGCATAACAAGGCTCCCAGTTCTCCATGGCCTGTCCTGCCTTTCTGGATTTTACACTTTTTTCAGATGGCCCTTTTGACCAGGGGGAAGTGAGACTTCATTGTAGTGCAGATTTCCTTTGCAAGCTTGCTTGGTTGGCCAAAAAGGGCGTATGCGTTTTTTCCTGAATATATTCAGGAAAAAACGCATACGCCCTTTTTGGCCAAGTGCATCATTGTGGACGTTCTGCCTCTTTTCCTATGCTTTCAATGCAATTCCAGTCTACCTCCTGAAATCGGTTTCCTGCAATTCTGCCCCGCTTTCAAGTCCTCTTGGCAGCCTTACTTCAGTCTATTTTTGGACGATAGCTGTCATTTATAACTCTGCAGGTTTGTGAATTACAGTGCCCCTGAGCTCCTTTCTTCAACTCGCTTTCTTTTGAGCTGGCCGCAACACCGCAGGATGGCTTCAGGCCCTAATCTGGTTCCGGCACGGCACGCTGAGCCTTTGGTTATTTCCTCTTCCTGGTGGGAAATGAGAGTTAAATTTGCCCGTCCAGACACCTCCAGCTAGCCTCTCATTGGTTCTCGCTATTCCTGTTCATCTTCCGCAGAAATTGCAAACTGGGCCAAACAGGAGGTTAAAGGCGCTGACTCTCCAAGTCGGGAGAGTGTTAGTAAAGCGTCTGGAATGTTGCACCCGAGTACCAGGGGAGGAAAACTGAGACATATTTGAACACGTCTCCCGTTCACATGGTTGATCATACTTGGGTTCCACATGCATGTTTTAGCTGAAGGAAGAATACCTAAAACCTGGGTAGTTGAAACCCGTGTAATGGGTACCATGCAATATGACTTCAAAGGGTCTTCATTTGCTCACCGAACCTCTCCAATCCTATCACTGCTGCGTTTATGCCCCTGTACACATGCTTGATTCTCTTTTGGAGACATAGCAATCCATAGGTTTTACGATACTTACTAGTCAGGTACATTCTTAGGCGTTTAATATGCGGTGTTGAGTCCATTTCGTTGAGCAAGGAGTAGCTCTTGTCTATTCCATATTTGACTTAAGGAACTTTATCTGTGCTCATTTCAATCTCTGGTTTTATGCAGCACCCCAACTCACCTTTACCCTTAAGCAAGCATAAGTTGGTTTTCTAAATTTGAGACCCTGTTCTGTTCTGTAATTCAGTTCCTGTGTAGCCAAGTTTACATTCCGTGTATTACTGATATCTTATGATGTTTCTTTTTCTGTGTGACTTACTTCAGTTAGAATCATCATACCTGAATCCACTCATTGTGCTGCTAAGGGCCTGATGACACAGATTTCATTGCTGAGTGATATTGCTTTGTAAGTAAATACCACAACTTCTTTATCCATTTTTCACTTTCTGCGATGTTGAACTTGTACTGTAAACGAGGTTCTTGTAAACAGAGGCGTCCCAAACTTTGGGGTGGCTGTGTCTTTTTGATTTTAATTTCCCTAAGCTATAGGACCATAAGTGGCAGTGCCCTAGGCTCTGTTGCTTTGTTTTTTAGATGTTTCAAGAAACACCATACACTTCTCCCGAGTGGTTGTTGGCAATTTACATCCCGCCCATCAGCATAACAAGGCTCCCAGTTCTCCATGGCCTGTCCTGCCTTTCTGGATTTTACACTTTTTTCAGATGGCCCTTTTGACCGGGGGGAAGTGAGACTTCATTGTAGTGCAGATTTCCTTTGCAAGCTTGCTTGGTTGGCCAAAAAGGGCGTATGCGTTTTTTCCTGAATATATTCAGGAAAAAACGCATACGCCCTTTTTGGCCAAGTGCATCATTGTGGACGTTCTGCCTCTTTTCCTATGCTTTCAATGCAATTCCAGTCTACCTCCTGAAATCGGTTTCCTGCAATTCTGCCCCGCTTTCAAGTCCTCTTGGCAGCCTTACTTCAGTCTATTTTTGGACGATAGCTGTCATTTATAACTCTGCAGGTTTGTGAATTACAGTGCCCCTGAGCTCCTTTCTTCAACTCGCTTTCTTGTGACCTGGCCGCAACACCGCAGGATGGCTTCAGGCCCTAATCTGGTTCCGGCACGGCACGCTGAGCCTTTGGTTATTTCCTCTTCCTGGTGGGAAATGAGAGTTAAATTTGCCCGTCCAGACACCTCCAGCTAGTCTCTCATTGGTTCTCGCTATTCCTGTTCATCTTCCGCAGAAATTGCAAACTGGGCCAAACAGGAGGTTAAAGGCGCTGACTCTCCAAGTGGGGAGAGTGTTAGTAAAGCGTCTGGAATGTTGCACCCGAGTACCAGGGGAGGAAAACTGAGACATATTTGAACACATCTCCCGTTCACATGGTTGATCATACTTGGGTTCCACATGCATGTTTTAGCTGAAGGAAGAATACCTTAAACCTGGAGAGTTAAGACCCGTGTAATGGGTACCATGCAATATGACTTCAAAGGGTCTTCATTTGCTCACCGAACCTCTCCAATCCTATCACTGCTGCGTTTATGCCCCTGTACACATGCTTGATTCTCTTTCGGAGACATAGCAATCCATAGGTTTTAAGATACTTACTAGTCAGGTACATTCTTAGGCGTTTAATATGCGGTGTTGAGTCCATTTCGTTGAGCAAGGAGTAGCTCTTGTCTATTCCATATTTGACTTAAGGAACTTTATCTGTGCTCATTTCAATCTCTGGTTTTATGCAGCACCCCAACTCACCTTTACCCTTAAGCAAGCATAAGTTGGTTTTCTAAATTTGAGACCCTGTTCTGTTCTGTAATTCAGTTCCTGTGTAGCCAAGTTTACATTCCGTGTATTACTGATATCTTATGATGTTTCTTTTTCTGTGTGACTTACTTCAGTTAGAATCATCATACCTGAATCCACTCATTGTGCTGCTAAGGGCCTGATGACACAGATTTCATTGCTGAGTGATATTGCTTTGTAAGTAAATACCACAACTTCTTTATCCATTTTTCACTTTCTATGATGTTGAACTTGTACTGTAAACGAGGTTCTTGTAAACAGAGGCGTCCCAAACTTTGGGGTGGCTATGTCTTTTTGATTTTAATTTCCCTAAGCTATAGGACCATAAGTGGCAGTGCCCTAGGCTCTGTTGCTTTGTTTTTTAGATGTTTCAGGAAACACCATACACTTCTCCCGAGTGGTTGTTTTCAATTTACATCCCGCCCATCAGCATAACAAGGCTCCCACTTCTCCATGGCCTGTCCTGCCTTTCTGGATTTTACACTTTTTTCAGATGGCCCTTTTGACCAGGGGGAAGTGAGACTTCATTGTAGTGCAGATTTCCTTTGCAAGCTTGCTTGGTTGGCCAAAAAGGGCGTATGAGTTTTTTCCTGAATATATTCAGGAAAAAACGCATACGCCCTTTTTGGCCAAGTGCATCATTGTGGACGTTCTGCCTCTTTTCCTATGCTTTCAATGCAATTCCAGTCTACCTCCTGAAATCGGTTTCCTGCAATTCTGCCCCGCTTTCAAGTCCTCTTGGCAGCCTTACTTCAGTCTATTTTTGGACGATAGCTGTCATTTATAACTCTGCAGGTTTGTGAATTACAGTGCCCCTGAGCTCCTTTCTTCAACTCGCTTTCTTGTGACCTGGCCGCAACACCGCAGGATGGCTTCAGGCCCTAATCTGGTTCCGGTACGGCACGCTGAGCCTTTGGTTATTTCCTCTTCCTGGTGGGAAATGAGAGTTAAATTTGCCCGTCCAGACACCTCCAGCTAGCCTCTCATTGGTTCTCGCTATTCCTGTTCATCTTCCGCAGAAATTGCAAACTGGGCCAAACAGGAGGTTAAAGGCGCTGACTCTCCAAGTCGGGAGAGTGTTAGTAAAGCGTCTGGAATGTTGCACCCGAGTACCAGGGGAGGAAAACTGAGACATATTTGAACACGTCTCCCGTTCACATGGTTGATCATACTTGGGTTCCACATGCATGTTTTAGCTGAAGGAAGAATACCTAAAACCTGGGTAGTTGAAACCCGTGTAATGGGTACCATGCAATATGACTTCAAAGGGTCTTCATTTGCTCACCGAACCTCTCCAATCCTATCACTGCTGCGTTTATGCCCCTGTACACATGCTTGATTCTCTTTCGGAGACATAGCAATCCATAGGTTTTACGATACTTACTAGTCAGGTACATTCTTAGGCGTTTAATATGCGGTGTTGAGTCCATTTCGTTGAGCAAGGAGTAGCTCTTGTCTATTCCATATTTGACTTAAGGAACTTTATCTGTGCTCATTTCAATCTCTGGTTTTATGCAGCACCCCAACTCACCTTTACCCTTAAGCAAGCATAAGTTGGTTTTCTAAATTTGAGACCCTGTTCTGTTCTGTAATTCAGTTCCTGTGTAGCCAAGTTTACATTCCGTGTATTACTGATATCTTATGATGTTTCTTTTTCTGTGTGACTTACTTCAGTTAGAATCATCATACCTGAATCCACTCATTGTGCTGCTAAGGGCCTGATGACACAGATTTCATTGCTGAGTGATATTGCTTTGTAAGTAAATACCACAACTTCTTTATCCATTTTTCACTTTCTACGATGTTGAACTTGTACTGTAAACGAGGTTCTTGTAAACAGAGCCGTTCCAAACTTTGGGGTGGCTGTGTCTTTTTGATTTTAATTTCCCTAAGCTATAGAACCATAAGTGGAAGTGCCCTAGGTTCTGTTGCTTTGTTTTTTAGATGTTTCAGGAAACACCATACACTTCTCCCGAGTGGTTGTTGGCAATTTACATCCCGCCCATCAGCATAACAAGGCTCCCAGTTCTCCATGGCCTGTCCTGCCTTTCTGGATTTTACACTTTTTTCAGATGGCCCTTTTGACCGGGGGGAAGTGAGACTTCATTGTAGTGCAGATTTCCTTTGCAAGCTTGCTTGGTTGGCCAAAAAGGGCGTATGCGTTTTTTCCTGAATATATTCAGGAAAAAACGCATACGCCCTTTTTGGCCAAGTGCATCATTGTGGACGTTCTGCCTCTTTTCCTATGCTTTCAATGCAATTCCAGTCTACCTCCTGAAATCGGTTTCCTGCAATTCTGCCCCGCTTTCAAGTCCTCTTGGCAGCCTTACTTCAGTCTATTTTTGGACGATAGCTGTCATTTATAACTCTGCAGGTTTGTGAATTACAGTGCCCCTGAGCTCCTTTCTTCAACTCGCTTTCTTTTGAGCTGGCCGCAACACCGCAGGATGGCTTCAGGCCCTAATCTGGTTCCGGTACGGCACGCTGAGCCTTTGGTTATTTCCTCTTCCTGGTGGGAAATGAGAGTTAAATTTGCCCGTCCAGACACCTCCAGCTAGCCTCTCATTGGTTCTCGCTATTCCTGTTCATCTTCCGCAGAAATTGCAAACTGGGCCAAACAGGAGGTTAAAGGCGCTGACTCTCCAAGTGGGGAGAGTGTTAGTAAAGCGTCTGGAATGTTGCACCCGAGTACCAGGGTACGAAAACTGAGACATATTTGAACACGTCTCCCGTTCACATGGTTGATCATACTTGGGTTCCACATGCATGTTTTAGCTGAAGGAAGAATACCTTAAACCTGGAGAGTTGAGACCCGTGTAATGGGTACCATGCAATATGACTTCAAAGGGTCTTCATTTGCTCACCGAACCTCTCCAATCCTATCACTGCTGCGTTTATGCCCCTGTACACATGCTTGATTCTCTTTTGGAGACATAGCAATCCATAGGTTTTACGATACTTACTAGTCAGGTACATTCTTAGGCGTTTAATATGCGGTGTTGAGTCCATTTCGTTGAGCAAGGAGTAGCTCTTGTCTATTCCATATTTGACTTAAGGAACTTTATCTGTGCTCATTTCAATCTCTGGTTTTATGCAGCATCCCAACTCACCTTTACCCTTAAGCAAGCATAAGTTGGTTTTCTAAATTTGAGACCCTGTTCTGTTCTGTAATTCAGTTCCTGTGTAGCCAAGTTTACATTCCATGTATTACTGATATCTTATGATGTTTCTTTTTCTGTGTGACTTATTTCAGTTAGAATCATCATACCTAAATCCACTCATTGTGATGCTAAGGGCCTGATGACATAGATTTCATTGGTGAGTGATATTGCTTTGTAAGTAAATACCACAACTTCTTTATCCATTTTTCACTTTCTGCGATGTTGAACTTGTACTGTAAACGAGGTTCTTGTAAACAGAGGCGTCCCAAACTTTGGGGTGGCTGTGTCTTTTTGATTTTAATTTCCCTAAGCTATAGGACCATAAGTGGCAGTGCCCTAGGCTCTGTTGCTTTGTTTTTTAGATGTTTCAGGAAACACAATACACTTCTCCCGAGTGGTTGTTGGCAATTTACATCCCGCCCATCAGCATAAGAAGGCTCCCAGTTCTCCATGGCCTGTCCTGCCTTTCTGGATTTTACACTTTTTTCAGATGGCCCTTTTGACCAGGGGGAAGTGAGACTTCATTGTAGTGCAGATTTCCTTTGCAAGCTTGCTTGGTTGGCCAAAAAGGGCGTATGCGTTTTTTCCTGAATATATTCAGGAAAAAACGCATACGCCCTTTTTGGCCAAGTGCATCATTGTGGACGTTCTGCCTCTTTTCCTATGCTTTCAATGCAATTCCAGTCTACCTCCTGAAATCGGTTTCCTGCAATTCTGCCCCGCTTTCAAGTCCTCTTGGCAGCCTTACTTCAGTCTATTTTTGGACGATAGCTGTCATTTATAACTCTGCAGGTTTGTGAATTACAGTGCCCCTGAGCTCCTTTCTTCAACTCGCTTTCTTGTGACCTGGCCGCAACACCGCAGGATGGCTTCAGGCCCTAATCTGGTTCCGGTACGGCACGCTGAGCCTTTGGTTATTTCCTCTTCCTGGTGGGAAATGAGAGTTAAATTTGCCCGTCCAGACACCTCCAGCTAGCCTCTCATTGGTTCTCGCTATTCCTGTTCATCTTCCGCAGAAATTGCAAACTGGGCCAAACAGGAGGTTAAAGGCGCTGACTCTCCAAGTCGGGAGAGTGTTAGTAAAGCGTCTGGAATATTGCACCCGAGTACCAGGGGAGGAAAACTGAGACATATTTGAACACGTCTCCCGTTCACATGGTTGATCATACTTGGGTTCCACATGCATGTTTTAGCTGAAGGAAGAATACCTTAAACCTGGAGAGTTGAGACCCGTGTAATGGGTACCATGCAATATGACTTCAAAGGGTCTTCATTTGCTCACCGAACCTCTCCAATCCTATCACTGCTGCGTTTATGCCCCTGTACACATGCTTGATTCTCTTTTGGAGACATAGCAATCCATAGGTTTTACGATACTTACTAGTCAGGTACATTCTTAGGCGTTTAATATGCGGTGTTGAGTCCATTTCGTTGAGCAAGGAGTAGCTCTTGTCTATTCCATATTTGACTTAAGGAACTTTATCTGTGCTCATTTCAATCTCTGGTTTTATGCAGCACCCCAACTCACCTTTACCCTTAAGCAAGCATAAGTTGGTTTTCTAAATTTGAGACCCTGTTCTGTTCTGTAATTCAGTTCCTGTGTAGCCAAGTTTACATTCCGTGTATTAGTGATATCTTATGATGTTTCTTTTTCTGTGTGACTTATTTCAGTTAGAATCATCGTACCTGAATCCACTCATTATGCTGCTACGGGCCTGATGACATAGATTTCATTGCTGAGTGATACTGCATTGTACGTAAGTACCACAAGTTCTTTATCCATTTTTCACTTTCTGTGATATTGAACTTGTACGGTAAACGAGGTTCTTGTAAACAGAGGCGTCCCAAACTTTGGGGTGGCTGTGTCTTTTTGATTTTAATTTCCCTAAGCTATAGGACCATAAGTGGAAGTGCCCTAGGCTCTGCTGCTTTGTTTTTTAGATGTTTCAGGAAACACCATACACTTCTCCCGAGTGGTTGTTGGCAATTTACATCCCGCCCATCAGCATAACAAGGCTCCCAGTTCTCCATGGCTTGTCCTGCCTTTCTGAATTTTACACTTTTTTCAGATGGCCCTTTTGACCGGGGGGAAGTGAGACTTCATTGTAGTGCAGATTTCCTTTGCAAGCTTGCTTGGTTGGCCAAAAAGGGCGTATGCGTTTTTTCCTGAATATATTCAGGAATAAACGCATACGCCCTTTTTGGCCAAGTGCATCATTGTGGGCGTTCTGCCTCTTTTCCTATGCTTTCAATGCAATTCCAGTCTACCTCCTGAAATCGGTTTCCTGCAATTCTGCCCCGCTTTCAAGTCCTCTTGGCAGCCTTACTTCAGTCTATTTTTGGACGATAGCTGTCATTTATAACTCTGCAGGTTTGTGAATTACAGTGCCCCTGAGCTCCTTTCTTCAACTCGCTTTCTTGTGAGCTGACCGCAACACCGCAGGATGGATTCAGGCCCTAATCTGGTTCCGGCACGGCACGCTGAGCCTTTGGTTAATTCCTCTTCCTGGTGGGAAATGAGAGTTAAATTTGCCCGTCCAGACACCTCCAGCTAGTCTCTTATTGGTTCTCGCTATTCCTGTTCATCTTCCGCAGAAATTGCAAACTGGGCCAAACAGGAGGTTAAAGGCGCTGACTCTCCAAGTGGGGAGAGTGTTAGTAAAGCATCTGGAATGTTGCACCCGAGTACCAGGGGAGGAAAACTGAGACATATTTGAACACGTCTCCCGTTCACATGGTTGATCATACTCTGGGTTCCACATGCATGTTTTAGCTGAAGGAAGAATACCTTAAACCTGGAGAGTTGAGACCCGTGGAATGGGTACCATGCAATATGACTTCAAAGGGTCTTCATTTGCTCACCGAACCTCTCCAATCCTATCACTGCTGCGTTTATGCCCCTGTACACACGCTTGATTCTCTTTTGGAGATATAGCAATTCATAGGTTTTAAGATACTTACTAGTCAGGTACATTCTTAGGCGTTTAATATGCGGTGTTGAGTCCATTTCGTTGAGCAAGGAGTAGCTCTTGTCTATTCCATATTTGGCTTAAGGAACTTTATCTGTGCTCATTTCAATCTCTGGTTTTATGCAGCACCCCAACTCACCTTTCCCCTTAAGCAAGCATAAGTTGGTTTTCTAAATTTGAGACCCTGTTCTGTTTTGGAATTCAGTTCCTGTGTAGCCAAGTTTACATTCCGTGTATTAGTGATATCTTATGATGTTTCTTTTTCTGTGTGACTTATTTCAGTTAGAATCATCGTACCTGAATCCACTCATTATGCTGCTACGGGCCTGATGACATAGATTTCATTGCTGAGTGATACTGCATTGTACGTAAGTACCACAAGTTCTTTATCCATTTTTCACTTTCTGTGATATTGAACTTGTACGGTAAACGAGGTTCTTGTAAACAGAGGCGTCCCAAACTTTGGGGTGGCTGTGTCTTTTTGATTTTAATTTCCCTAAGCTATAGGACCATAAGTGGAAGTGCCCTAGGCTCTGCTGCTTTGTTTTTTAGATGTTTCAGGAAACACCATACACTTCTCCCGAGTGTCTGTTGGCAATTTACATCCCGCCCATCAGCATAACAAGGCTTCCAGTTCTCCATGGCCTGTCCTTCCTTTCTGGAATTTACACTATTTTCAGATGGCCCTTTTGACCGGGGGGAAGTGAGACTTCATTGTAGTGCAGATTTCCTTTGCAAGCTTGCTTGGTTGGCCAAAAAGGGCGTATGCGTTTTTTCCTGAATATATTCAGGAAAAAACGCATACGCCCTTTTTGGCCAAGTGCATCATTGTGGACGTTCTGCCTCTTTTCCTATGCTTTCAATGCAATTCCAGTCTACCTCCTGAAATCGGTTTCCTGCAATTCTGCCCCGCTTTCAAGTCCTCTTGGCAGTCTTACTTCAGTCTATTTTTGGACGATAGCTGTCATTTATAACTCTGCAGGTTTGTGAATTACAGTGCCCCTGAGCTCCTTTCTTCAACTCGCTTTCTTGTGAGCTGGCCGCAACACCGCAGGATGGCTTCGGGCCCTAATCTGGTTCCGGCACGGCACGCTGAGCCTTTGGTTAATTCCTCTTCCTGGTGGGAAATGAGAGTTAAATTTGCCCGTCCAGACACCTCCAGCTAGTCTCTCATTGGTTCTCGCTATTCCTGTTCATCTTCCGCAGAAATTGCAAACTGGGCCAAACAGGAGGTTAAAGGGACTGACTCTCCAAGTCGGGAGAGTGTTAGTAAAGCGTCTGGAATGTTGCACCCGAGTACCAGGGGAGGAAAACTGAGACATATTTGAACACGTCTCCCGTTCACACGGTTGATCATACTCTGGGTTCCACATGCATGTTTTAGCTGAAGGAAGAATACCTTAAACCTGGAGAGTTGAGACCCGTGGAATGGGTACCATGCAATATGTCTTCAAAGGGTCTTCATTTGCTCACCGAACCTCTCCAATCCTATCACTGCTGCGTTTATGCCCCTGTACACACGCTTGATTCTCTTTTGGAGACACAGCAATTCATAGGTTTTAAGATACTTACTAGTCAGGTACATTCTTAGGCGTTTAATATGGGGTGTTGAGTCCATTTCGTTGAGCAAGGAGTAGCTCTTGTCTATTCCATATTTGGCTTAAGGAACTTTATCTGTGCTCATTTCAATCTCTGGTTTTATGCAGCACCCCAACTCACCTTTACCCTTAAGCAAGCATAAGTTGGTTTTCTAAATTTGAGACCCTGTTCTGTTCTGTAATTCAGTTCCTGTGTAGCCAAGGTTGCATTCCGTGTATTACTGATATCTTATGATGTTTCTTTTTCTGTGTGACTTATTTCAGTTAGAATCATCATACCTGAATCCACTCATTGTGATGCTAAGGGCCTGATGACATAGATTTCATTGCTGAGTGATATTGCTTTGTAAGTAAATACCACAACTTCTTTATCCATTTTTCACTTTCTGCGATGTTGAACTTGTACTGTAAACGAGGTTCTTGTAAACAGAGGCGTCCCAAACTTTGGGGTGGCTGTGTCTTTTTGATTTTAATTTCCCTAAGCTATAGGACCATAAGTGGCAGTGCCCTAGGCTCTGTTGCTTTGTTTTTTAGATGTTTCAGGAAACACCATACACTTCTCACGAGTGGTTGTTGGCAATTTACATCCCGCCCATCAGCATAACAAGGCTCCCAGTTCTCCATGGCCTGTCCTGCCTTTCTGGATTTTACACTTTTTTCAGATGGCCCTTTTGACCGGGGGGAAGTGAGACTTCATTGTAGTGCAGATTTCCTTTGCAAGCTTGCTTGGTTGGCCGAAAAGGGCGTATGCGTTTTTTCCTGAATATATTCAGGAAAAAACGCATACGCCCTTTTTGGCCAACTGCATCATTGTGGACGTTCTGCCTCTTTTCCTATGCTTTCAATGCAATTTCAGTCTACCTCCTGAAATCGGTTTCCTGCAATTCTGCCCCGCTTTCAAGTCCTCTTGGCAGCCTTACTTCAGTCTATTTTTGGACGATAGCTGTCATTTATAACTCTGCAGGTTTGTGAATTACAGTGCCCCTGAGCTCCTTTCTTCAACTCGCTTTCTTTTGAGCTGGCCGCAACACCGCAGGATGGCTTCAGGCCCTAATCTGGTTCCGGTACGGCATGCTGAGCCTTTGGTTATTTCCTCTTCCTGGTGGGAAATGAGAGTTAAATTTGCCCGTCCAGACACCTCCAGCTAGCCTCTCATTGGTTCTCGCTATTCCTGTTCATCTTCCGCAGAAATTGCAAACTGGGCCAAACAGGAGGTTAAAGGCGCTGACTCTCCAAGTGGGGAGAGTGTTAGTAAAGCGTCTGGAATGTTGCACCCGAGTACCAGGGGAGGAAAACTGAGACATATTTGAACACGTCTCCCGATCACATGGTTGATCATACTCTGGGTTCCACATGCATGTTTTAGCTGAAGGAAGAATACCTAAAACCTGGGTAGTTGAAACCCGTGGAATGGGTACCATGCAATATGACTTCAAAGGGTCTTCATTTGCTCACCGAACCTCTCCAATCCTATCACTGCTGCGTTTATGCCCCTGTACACATGCTTGATTCTCTTTCGGAGACATAGCAATCCATAGGTTTTACGATACTTACTAGTCAGGTACATTCTTAGGCGTTTAATATGCGGTGTTGAGTCCATTTCGTTGAGCAAGGAGTAGCTCTTGTCTATTCCATATTTGGCTTAAGGAACTTTATCTGTGCTCATTTCAATCTCTGGTTTATGCAGCAACCCAACTCACCTTTCCCCTTAAGCAAGCATAAGTTGTTTTTCTAAATTTGAGAACCTGTTCTGTTTTGGAATTCAGTTCCTGTGTAGCCAAGTTTACATTCCGTGTATTAGTGATATCTTATGATGTTTCTTTTTCTGTGTGACTTATTTCAGTTAGAATCATCGTACCTGAATCTACTCCTTATGCTGCTACGGGCCTGATGACATAGATTTCATTGCTGAGTGATACTGCATTGTACGTAAGTACCACAAGTTCTTTATCCATTTTTCACTTTGTGCGATGTTGAACTTGTACTGTAAACGAGGTTCTTGTAAAGAGAGGCGTCCCAAACTTTGGGGTGGCTGTGTCTTTTTGATTTCAAATTCCCTAAGCTATAGGACCATAAGTGGAAGTGCCCTAGGCTCTGCTGCTTTGTTTTTTAGATGTTTCAGGAAACACCATACACTTCTCCCGAGTGTCTGTTGGCAATTTACATCCCGCCCATCAGCATAACAAGGCTCCCAGTTCTCCGTGGCCTGTCCTGCCTTTCTGGATTTTACACTTTTTTCAGATGGCCCTTTTGACCGGGGGGAAGTGAGACTTCATTGTAGTGCAGATTTCCTTTGCAAGCTTGCTTGGTTGGCCAAAAAGGGCGTATGCGTTTTTTCCTGAATATATTCAGGAAAAAACGCATACGCCCTTTTTGGCCAAGTGCATCATTGTGGACGTTCTACCTCTTTTCCTATGCTTTCAATGCAATTCCAGTCTACCTCCTGAAATCGGTTTCCTGCAATTCTGCCCCGCTTTCAAGTCCTCTTGGCAGCCTTACTTCAGTCTATTTTTGGACGATAGCTGTCATTTATAACTCTGCAGGTTTGTGAATTACAGTGCCCCTGAGCTCCTTTCTTCAACTCGCTTTCTTGTGACCTGGCCGCAACACCGCAGGATGGCTTCAGGCCCTAATCTGGTTCTGGCACGGCACGCTGAGCCTTTGGTTAATTCCTCTTCCTGGTGGGAAATGAGAGTTAAATTTGCCCGTCCAGACACCTCCAGCTAGCCTCTCATTGGTTCTCCCTATTCCTGTTCATCTTCCGCAGAAATTGCAAACTGGGCCAAACAGGAGGTTAAAGGGACTGACTCTCCAAGTCGGGAGAGTGTTAGTAAAGCGTCTGTATGTTGCACCCGAGTACCAGGGGAAGAAAACTGAGACATATTTGAACACGTCTCCCGATCACATGGTTGATCATACTCTAGGTTCCACATGCATGTTTTAGCTGAAGGAAGAATACCTTAAACCTGGGTAGTTGAAACCCGTGGAATGGGTACCATGCAATATGACTTCAAAGGGTCTTCATTTGCTCACCGAACCTCTCCAATCCTATCACTGCTGCGTTTATGCCCCTGTACACATGCTTGATTCTCTTTCGGAGACATAGCAATCCATAGGTTTTAAGATACTTACTAGTCAGGTACATTCTTAGGCGTTTAATATGCGGTGTTGAGTCCATTTCGTTGAGCAAGGAGTAGCTCTTGTCTATTCCATATTTGGCTTAAGGAACTTTATCTGTGCTCATTTCGATCTCTGGTTATGCAGCACCCCAATTCACCTTTACCCTTAAGCAAGCATAAGTTGGTTTTCTAAATTTGAGACCCTGTTCTGTTCTGTAATTCAGTTCCTGTGTAGCCAAGTTTACATTCCGTGTATTACTGATATATTATGATGTTTCTTTTTCTGTGTGACTTATTTCAGTTAGAATCATCATACCTGAATCCACTCATTGTGCTGCTAAGGGCCTGATGACATAGATTTCATTGCTGAGTGATATTGCTTTGTAAGTAAATACCACAACTTCTTTATCCATTTTTCACTTTCTGCGATGTTGAACTTGTACTGTAAACGAGGTTCTTGTAAACAGAGCCGTTCCAAACTTTGGGGTGGCTGTTTCTTTTTTATTTTAATTTTCCTAAGCTATAGGACCATAAGTGGAAGTGCCCTAGGCTCTGTTGCTTTGTTTTTTAGATGTTTCAGGAAACACCATACACTTCTCCCGAGTGGTTGTTGACAATTTACATCCCGCCCATCAGCATAACAAGGCTTCCAGTTCTCCATGGCCTGTCCTGCCTTTCTGGATTTTACACTATTTTCAGATGGCCCTTTTGACCGGGGGGAAGTGAGACTTCATTGTAGTGCAGATTTCCTTTGCAAGCTTGCTTGGTTGGCCAAAAAGGGCGTATGCGTTTTTTCCTGAATATATTCAGGAAAAAACGCATACGCCCTTTTTGGCCAAGTGCATCATTGTGGACGTTCTGCCTCTTTTCCTATGCTTTCAATGCAATTCCAGTCTAGCTCCTGAAATCGGTTTCCTGCAATTCTGCCCCGCTTTCAAGTCCTCTTGGCAGCCTTACTTCAGTCTATTTTTGGACGATAGCTGTCATTTATAACTCTGCAGGTTTGTGAATTACAGTGCCCCTGAGCTCCTTTCTTCAACTCGCTTTCTTGTGACCTGGCCGCAACACCGCAGGATGGCTTCAGGCCCTAATCTGGTTCCGGCACAGCACGCTGAGCCTTTGGTTAATTCCTCTTCCTGGTGGGAAATGAGAGTTAAATTTGCCCGTCCAGACACCTCCAGCTAGCCTCTCATTGGTTCTCGCTATTCCTGTTCATCTTCCGCAGAAATTGCAAACTGGGCCGAACAGGAGGTTAAAGGGACTGACTCTCCAAGTGGGGAGAGTGTTAGTAAAGCGTCTGGAATGTTGCACCCGAGTACCAGGGTACGAAAACTGAGACATATTTGAACACGTCTCCCGATCACATGGTTGATCATACTCTAGGTTCCACATGCATGTTTTAGCTGAAGGAAGAATACCTTAAACCTGGGTAGTTGAAACCCGTGGAATGGGTACCATGCAATATGACTTCAAAGGGATTTCATTTGCTCACCGAACCTCTCCAATCCTATCACTGCTGCGTTTATGCCCCTGTACACATGCTTGATTCTCTTTCGGAGACATAGCAATCCATAGGTTTTAAGATACTTACTAGTCAGGTACATTCTTACGCGTTTAATATGCGGTGTTGAGTCCATTTCGTTGAGCAAGGAGTAGCTCTTGTCTATTCCATATTTGGCTTAAGGAACTTTATCTGTGCTCATTTCAATCTCTGGTTTTATGCAGCACCCCAACTCACCTTTACCCTTAAGCAAGCATAAGTTGTTTTTCTAAATTTGAAACCCTGTTCTGTTCTGTAATTCAGTTCCTGTGTAGCCAAGTTTACATTCCGTGTATTACTGATACCTTATGATGTCTCTTTTTCTGTGTGACTTATTTCAGTTAGAATCATCATACCTGAATCCACTCATTGTGCTGCTAAGGGCCTGATGACACAGATTTCATTGCTGAGTGATATTGCTTTGTAAGTAAATACCACAACTTCTTTATCCATTTTTCACTTTCTGCGATGTTGAACTTGTACTGTAAACGAGGTTCTTGTAAACAGAGGCGTCCCAAACTTTGGGGTGGCTGTGTCTTTTTGATTTTAATTTCCCTAAGCTATAGGACCATAAGTGGCAGTGCCCTAGGCTCTGTTGCTTTGTTTTTTAGATGTTTCAGGAAACACCATACACTTCTCCCGAGTGTCTGTTGTCAATTTACATCCCGCCCATCAGCATAACAAGGCTCCCAGTTCTCCATGGCCTGTCCTGCCTTTCTGGATTTTACACTTTTTTCAGATGGCCCTTTTGACCGGGGGGAAGTGAGACTTCATTGTAGTGCAGATTTCCTTTGCAAGCTTGCTTGGTTGGCCAAAAAGGGCGTATGCGTTTTTTCCTGAATATATTCAGGAAAAAACGCATACGCCCTTTTTGGCCAAGTGCATCATTGTGGACGTTCTGCCTCTTTTCCTATGCTTTCAATGCAATTCCAGTCTACCTCCTGAAATCGGTTTCCTGCAATTCTGCCCCGCTTTCAAGTCCTCTTGGCAGCCTTACTTCAGTCTATTTTTGGACGATAGCTGTCATTTATAACTCTGCAGGTTTGTGAATTACAGTGCCCCTGAGCTCCTTTCTTCAACTCGCTTTCTTTTGAGCTGGCCGCAACACCGCAGGATGGCTTCAGGCCCTAATCTGGTTCCGGCACGGCACGCTGAGCCTTTGGTTAATTCCTCTTCCTGGTGGGAAATGAGAGTTAAATTTGCCCGTCCAGACACCTCCAGCTAGCCTCTCATTGGTTCTCGCTATTCCTGTTCATCTTCCGCAGAAATTGCAAACTGGGCGAAACAGGAGGTTAAAGGGACTGACTCTCCAAATCGGGAGAGTGTGAGTAAAGCGTCTGGAATGTTGCACCCGAGTACCAGGGTACGAAAACTGAGACATATTTGAACACGTCTCCCGATCAAATGGTTGATCATACTCTAGGTTCCACATGCATGTTTTAGCTGAACGAAGAATACCTTAAATTGGGTAGCTGAAACCCGTGGAATGGGTACCATGCAATATGACTTCAAAGGGTCTTCATTTGCTCACCGAACCTCTCCAATCCTATCACTGCTGCGTTTATGCCCCTGTACACATGCTTGATTCTCTTTCGGAGACATAGCAATCCATAGGTTTTAGGATACTTACTAGTCAGGTACATTCTTAGGCGTTTAATATGCGGTGTTGAGTCCATTTCATTGAGCAAGGAGTAGCTCTTGTCTATTCCATATTTGGCTTAAGGAACTTTATCTGTGCTCATTTCAATCTCTGGTTTTATGCAGCACCCCAACTCACCTTTACCCTTAAGCAAGAATAAGTTGGTTTTCTAAATTTGAGACCCTGTTCTGTTCTGTAATTCAGTTCCTGTGTAGCCAAGTTTACATTCCATGTATTACTGATATCTTATGATGTTTCTTTTTCTGTGTGACTTATTTCAGGTAGAATCATCATACCTGAATCCACTCATTGTGCTGCTAAGGGCCTGATGACACAGATTTCATTGCTGAGTGATATTGCTTTGTAAGTAAATACCACAAGTTCTTTATCCATTTTTCACTTTCTGCGATGTTGAACTTGTACTGTAATCGAGGTTCTTGTAAACAGAGCCAGTCCAAACTTTGGGGTGGCTGTGTCTTTTTGATTTTAATTTCCCTAAGCTATAGGACCATAAGTGGAAGTGCCCTAGGCTCTGTTGCTTTGTTTTTTAGATGTTTCAGGGAACACCACACACTTCTCCCGAGTGTCTGTTGGCAATTTACATCCCGCCCATCAGCATAACAAGGCTCCCAGTTCTCCATGGCCTGTCCTGTCTTTCTGGATTTTACACTTTTTTCAGATGGCCCTTTTGACCGGGGGGAAGTGAGACTTCATTGTAGTGCAGATTTCCTTTGCAAGCTTGCTTGGTTGGCCAAAAAGGGCGTATGCGTTTTTTCCTGAATATATTCAGGAAAAAACGCATACGCCCTTTTTGGCCAAGTGCATCATTGTGGACGTTCTGCCTCTTTTCCTATGCTTTCAATGCAATTCCAGTCTACCTCCTGAAATCGGTTTCCTGCAATTCTGCCCCGCTTTCAAGTCCTCTTGGCAGCCTTACTTCAGTCTATTTTTGGACGATAGCTGTCATTTATAACTCTGCAGGTTTGTGAATTACAGTGCCCCTGAGCTCCTTTCTTCAACTCGCTTTCTTTTGAGCTGGCCGCAACACCGCAGGATGGCTTCAGGCCCTAATCTGGTTCCGGCACGGCACGCTGAGCCTTTGGTTAATTCCTCTTCCTGGTGGGAAATGAGAGTTAAATTTGCCCGTCCAGACACCTCCAGCTTGTCTCTCATTGGTTCTCGCTATTCCTGTTCATCTTCCGCAGAAATTGCAAACTGCGCCAAACAGGAGGTTAAAGGCGCTGACTCTCCAAGTCGGGAGGGTGTTAGTAAAGCGTCTGGAATGTTGCACCCGAGTACCAGGGGAGGAAAACTGAGACATATTTGAACACGTCTCCCGATCACATGGTTGATCATACTCTAGGTTCCACATGCATGTTTTAGCTGAAGGAAGAATACCTTAAACCTGGAGAGTTAAGACCCGTGTAATGGGTACCATGCAATATGACTTCAAAGGGTCTTCATTTGCTCACCGAACCTCTCCAATCCTATCACTGCTGCGTTTATGCCCCTGTACACATGCTTGATTCTCTTTCGGAGACATAGCAATCCATAGGTTTTAGGATACTTACTAGTCAGGTACATTCTTAGGCGTTTAATATGCGGTGTTGAGTCCATTTCATTGAGCAAGGAGTAGCTCTTGTCTATTCCATATTTGGCTTAAGGAACTTTATCTGTGCTCATTTCAATCTCTGGTTTTATGCAGCACCCCAACTCACCTTTACCCTTAAGCAAGAATAAGTTGGTTTTCTAAATTTGAGACCCTGTTCTGTTCTGTAATTCAGTTCCTGTGTAGCCAAGTTTACATTCCATGTATTACTGATATCTTATGATGTTTCTTTTTCTGTGTGACTTATTTCAGTTAGAATCATCATACCTGAATCCACTCATTGTGCTACTCAGGGCCTGATGACACAGATTTCATTGCTGAGTGATATTGCTTTGTAAGTAAATACCACAAGTTCTTTATCCATTTTTCACTTTCTGCGATGTTGAACTTGTACTGTAAACGAGGTTCTTGTAAACAGAGCCAGTCCAAACTTTGGGGTGGCTGTGTCTTTTTGATTTTAATTTCCCTAAGCTATAGGACCATAAGTGGAAGTGCCCTAGGTTCTGTTGCTTTGTTTTTTAGATGTTTCAGGAAACACCATACACTTCTCCCAAGTGTCTGTTGGCAATTTACATCCCGCCCATCAGCATAACAAGGCTCCCAGTTCTCCATGGCCTGTCCTGTCTTTCTGGATTTTACACTTTTTTCAGATGGCCCTTTTGACCGGGGGGAAGTGAGACTTCATTGTAGTGCAGATTTCCTTTGCAAGCTTGCTGGGTTGGCCAAAAAGGGCGTATGCGTTTTTTCCTGAATATATTCAGGAAAAAACGCATACGCCCTTTTTGGCCAAGTGCATCATTGTGGACGTTCTGCCTCTTTTCCTATGCTTTCAATGCAATTCCAGTCTACCTCCTGAAATCGGTTTCCTGCAATTCTGCCCCGCTTTCAAGTCCTCTTGGCAGCCTTACTTCAGTCTATTTTTGGACGATAGCTGTCATTTATAACTCTGCAGGTTTGTGAATTACAGTGCCCCTGAGCTCCTTTCTTCAACTTGCTTTCTTGTGACCTGGCCGCAACACCACAGGATGGCTTCAGGCCCTAATCTGGTTCCGGCACGGCACGCTGAGCCTTTGGTTAATTCCTCTTCCTGGTGGGAAATGAGAGTTAAATTTGCCCATCCAGACACCTCCAGCTAGCCTCTCATTGGTTCTCGCTATTCCTGTTCATCTTCCGCAGAAATTGCAAACTGGGCCAAACAGGAGGTTAAAGGGACTGACTCTCCAAGTCGGGAGAGTGTTAGTAAAATGTCCGGAATGTTGCACCCGAGTACCAGGGTACGAAAACTGAGACATATTTGAACACATCTCCCGATCACATGGTTGATCATACTCTAGGTTCCACATGCATGTTTTAGCTGAAGGAAGAATACCTTAAACCTGGGTAGTTGAAACCCGTGGAATGGGTACCATGCAATATGACTTCAAAGGGTCTTCATTTGCTCACCGAACCTCTCCAATCCTATCACTGCTGCGTTTATGCCCCTGTACACATGCTTGATTCTCTTTCGGAGACATAGCGATCCATAGGTTTTAAGATACTTACTAGTCAGGTACATTCTTAGGTGTTTAATATGGGGTGTTGAGTCCATTTCATTGAGCAAGGAGTAGCTCTTGTCTATTCCATATTTGACTTAAGGAACTTTATCTGTGCTCATTTCAATCTCTGGTTTTATGCAGCACCCCAACTCACCTTTCCCCTTAAGCAAGCATAAGTTGGTTTTCTAAATTTGAGACCCTGTTCTGTTCTGTAATTCAGTTCCTGTGTAGCCAAGTTTACATTCCGTGTATTAGTGATATCTTATGATGTTTCTTTTTCTGTGTGACTTATTTCAGTTAGAATCATCATACCTGAATCCACTCATTGTGCTGCTAAGGGCCTGATGACACAGATTTCATTGCTGAGTGATATTGCTTTGTAAGTAAATACCACAACTTCTTTATCCATTTTTCACTTTCTGCGATGTTGAACTTGTACTGTAAACGAGGTTCTTGTAAACAGAGCCTTTGCAAACTTTGGGGTGGCTGTGTCTTTTTGATTTTAATTTCCCTAAGCTATAGGACCATAAGTGGAAGTGCCCTAGGCTCTGTTGCTTTGTTTTTTAGATGTTTCAGGAAACACCATACACTTCTCCCGAGTGTCTGTTGGCAATTTACATCCCGCCCATCAGCATAACAAGGCTCCCAGTTCTCCATGGCCTGTCCTGCCTTTCTGGATTTTACACTTTTTTCAGATGGCCCTTTTGACCGGGGGGAAGTGAGACTTCATTGTAGTGCAGATTTCCTTTGCAAGCTTGCTTGGTTGGCCAAAAAGGGCGTATGCGTTTTTTCCTGAATATATTCAGGAAATATATTCAGGAATATATTCAGGAATATATTCAGGAATATATTCAGGAATATATTCAGGAATATATTCAGGAATATATATTCAGGAAATATATATTCAGGAATATATTCAGGAATATATTCAGGAATATATTCAGGAAAAAACGCATACACCCTTTTTGGCCAAGTGCATCATTGTGGACGTTCTGCCTCTTTTCCTATGCTTTCAATGCAATTCCAGTCTACCTCCTGAAATCGGTTTCCTGCAATTCTGCCCCGCTTTCAAGTCCTCTTGGCAGCCTTACTTCAGTCTATTTTTGGACGATAGCTGTCATTTATAACTCTGCAGGTTTGTGAATTACAGTGCCCCTGAGCTCCTTTCTTCAACTCGCTTTCTTGTGACCTGGCCGCAACACCGCAGGATGGCTTCAGGCCCTAATCTGGTTCCGGCAGGGCACGCTGAGCCTTTGTTTAATTCCTCTTCATGGTGGAAAATGAGAGTTAAATTTGCCCGTCCAGACACCTCCAGCTAGCCTCTCATTGGTTCTCGCTATTCCTGTTCATCTTCCGCAGAAATTGCAAACTGGGCCAAACAGGAGGTTAAAGGGACTGACTCTCCAAGTCGGGAGAGTGTTAGTAAAGTGTCTGGAATGTTGCACCCGAGTACCAGGGTACGAAAACTGAGACATATTTGAACACGGCTCCCGTTCACACGGATGATCATACTCTAGGTTCCACATGCATGTTTTAGCTGAAGGAAGAATACCTTAAACCTGGGTAGTTGAAACCCGTGGAATGGGTACCATGCAATAAGACTTCAAAGGGTCTTCATTTGCTCACCGAACCTCTCCAATCCTATCACTGCTGCGTTTATGCCCCTGTACACATGCTTGATTCTCTTTCGGAGACATAGCAATCCATAGGTTTTAAGATACTTACTAGTCAGGTACATTCTTAGACGTTTAATATGGGGTGTTGAGTCCATTTCATTGAGCAAGGAGTAGCTCTTTTCTATTCCATATTTGGCTTAAGGAACTTTATCTGTGCTCATTTCAATCTCTGGTTTTATGCAGCACCCCAACTCACCTTTACCCTTAAGCAAGAATAAGTTGGTTTTCTAAATTTGAGACCCTGTTCTGTTCTGTAATTCAGTTCCTGTGTAGCCAAGTTTACATTCCGTGTATTACTGATATCTTATGATGTTTCTTTTTCTGTGTGACTTATTTCAGTTAGAATCATCATACCTGAATCCACTCATTGTGCTGCTAAGGGCCTGATGACACAGATTTCATTGCTGAGTGATATTGCTTTGTAAGTAAATACCACAAGTTCTTTATCCATTTTTCACTTTCTGCGATGTTGAACTTGTACTGTAAACGAGGTTCTTGTAAACAGAGCCTTTCCAAACTTTGGGGTGGCTGTGTCTTTTTGATTTTAATTTCCCTAAGCTATAGGACCATAAGTGGAATTGCCCTAGGCTCTGTTGCTTTGTTTTTTAGATGTTTCAGGAAACACCATACACTTCTCCCGAGTGTCTGTTGGCAATTTACATCCCGCCCATCAGCATAACAAGGCTCCCAGTTCTCCATGGCCTGTCCTGCCTTTCTGGATTTTACACTTTTTTCAGATGGCCCTTTTGACCGGGGGGAAGTGAGACTTCATTGTCGTGCAGATTTCCTTTGCAAGCTTGCTTGGTTGGCCAAAAAGGGCGTATGCGTTTTTTCCTGAATATATTCAGGAAAAAACGCATACGCCCTTTTTGGCCAAGTGCATCATTGTGGACGTTCTGCCTCTTTTCCTATGCTTTCAATGCAATTCCAGTCTAGCTCCTGAAATCGGTTTCCTGCAATTCTGCCCCGCTTTCAAGTCCTCTTGGCAGCCTTACTTCAGTCTATTTTTGGACGATAGCTGTCATTTATAACTCTGCAGGTTTGTGAATTACAGTGCCCCTGAGCTCCTTTCTTCAACTCGCTTTCTTTTGAGCTGGCCGCAACACCGCAGGATGGCTTCAGGCCCTAATCTGGTTCTGGCACGGCACGCTGAGCCTTTGGTTAATTCCTCTTCCTGGTGGGAAATGAGAGTTAAAATTGCCCGTCCAGACACCTCCAGCTAGCCTCTCATTGGTTCTCGCTATTCCTGTTCATCTTCCGCAGAAATTGCAAACTGGGCCAAACAGGAGGTTAAAGGGACTGACTCTCCAAGTCGGGAGAGTGTTAGTAAAGCGTCTGTATGTTGCACCCGAGTACCAGGGTACGAAAACTGAGACATATTTGAACACGTCTCCCGATCACATGGTTGATCATACTCTAGGTTCCACATGCATGTTTTAGCTGAAGGAAGAATACCTTAAACCTGGAGAGTTAAGACCCGTGGAATGGGTACCATGCAATATGACTTCAAAGGGTCTTCATTTGCTCACCGAACCTCTCCAATCCTATCACTGCTGCGTTTATGCCCCTGTACACATGCTTGATTCTCTTTCGGAGACATAGCGATCCATAGGTTTTAAGATACTTACTAGTCAGGTACATTCTTAGGCGTTTAATATGCGGTGTTGAGTCCATTTCGTTGAGCAAGGAGTAGCTCTTGTCTATTCCATATTTGACTTAAGGAACTTTATCTGTGCTCATTTCAATCTCTGGTTTTATGCAGCACCCCAACTCACCTTTCCCCTTAAGCAAGCATAAGTTGGTTTTCTAAATTTGAGACCCTGTTCTGTTCTGTAATTCAGTTCCTGTGTAGCCAAGTTTACATTCCGTGTATTACTGATATCTTATGATGTTTCTTTTTCTGTGTGACTTATTTCAGTTAGAATCATCATACCTGAATCCACTCATTGTGCTGCTAAGGGCCTGATGACATAGATTTCATTGCTGAGTGATATTGCTTTGTAAGTGAATACCACAACTTCTTTATCCATTTTTCACTTTCTGCGATGTTGAACTTGTACTGTAAACGAGGTTCTTGTAAACAGAGCCTTTGCAAACTTTGGGGTGGCTGTGTCTTTTTGATTTTAATTTCCCTAAGCTATAGGACCATAAGTGGAATTGCCCTAGGCTCTGTTGCTTTGTTTTTTAGATGTTTCAGGAAACACCATACACTTCTCCCGAGTGTCTGTTGGCAATTTACATCCCGCCCATCAGCATAACAAGGCTCCCAGTTCTCCATGGCCTGTCCTGTCTTTCTGGATTTTACACTTTTTTCAGATGGCCCTTTTGACCGGGGGGAAGTGAGACTTCATTGTAGTGCAGATTTCCTTTGCAAGCTTGCTTGGTTGGCCAAAAAGGGCGTATGCGTTTTTTCCTGAATATATTCAGGAAAAAACGCATACGCCCTTTTGGCCAAGTGCATCATTGTGGACGTTCTGCCTCTTTTCCTATGCTTTCAATGCAATTCCAGTCTAGCTCCTGAAATCGGTTTCCTGCAATTCTGCCCCGCTTTCAAGTCCTCTTGGCAGCCTTACTTCAGTCTATTTTTGGACGATAGCTGTCATTTATAACTCTGCAGGTTTGTGAATTACAGTTCCCCTGAGCTCCTTTCTTCAACTTGCTTTCTTGTGACCTGGCCGCAACACCACAGGATGGCTTCAGGCCCTAATCTGGTTCCGGCAGGGCACGCTGAGCCTTTGGTTAATTCCTCTTCATGGTGGAAAATGAGAGTTAAATTTGCCCGTCCAGACACCTCCAGCTAGCCTCTCATTGGTTCTCGCTATTCCTGTTCATCTTCCGCAGAAATTGCAAACTGGGCCAAACAGGAGGTTAAAGGGACTGACTCTCCAAGTCGGGAGAGTGTTAGTAAAGTGTCTGGAATGTTGCACCCGAGTACCAGGGTACGAAAACTGAGACATATTTGAACACGGCTCCCGTTCACACGGATGATCATACTCTAGGTTCCACATGCATGTTTTAGCTGAAGGAAGAATACCTTAAACCTGGGTAGTTGAAACCCGTGGAATGGGTACCATGCAATATGACTTCAAAGGGTCTTCATTTGCTCACCGAACCTCTCCAATCCTATCACTGCTGCGTTTATGCCCCTGTACACATGCTTGATTCTCTTTCGGAGACATAGCGATCCATAGGTTTTAAGATACTTACTAGTCAGGTACATTCTTAGGTGTTTAATATGCGGTGTTGAGTCCATTTCATTGAGCAAGGAGTAGCTCTTGTCTATTCCATATTTGACTTAAGGAACTTTATCTGTGCTCATTTCAATCTCTGGTTTTATGCAGCACCCCAACTCACCTTTACCCTTAAGCAAGCATAAGTTGGTTTTCTAAATTTGAGACCCTGTTCTGTTCTGTAATTCAGTTCCTGTGTAGCCAAGTTTACATTCCGTGTATTAGTGATATCTTATGATGTTTCTTTTTCTGTGTGACTTATTTCAGTTAGAATCATCATACCTGAATCCACTCATTGTGCTGCTAAGGGCCTGATGACACAGATTTCATTGCTGAGTGATATTGCTTTGTAAGTAAATACCACAACTTCTTTATCCATTTTTCACTTTCTGCGATGTTGAACTTGTACTGTAAACGAGGTTCTTGTAAACAGAGCCTTTCCAAACTTTGGGGTGGCTGTGTCTTTTTGATTTTAATTTCCCTAAGCTATAGGACCATAAGTGGAAGTGCCCTAGGCTCTGTTGCTTTGTTTTTTAGATGTTTCAGGAAACACCATACACTTCTCCCGAGTGTCTGTTGGCAATTTACATCCCGCCCATCAGCATAACAAGGCTCCCAGTTCTCCATGGCCTGTCCTGCCTTTCTGGATTTTACACTTTTTTCAGATGGCCCTTTTGACCGGGGGGAAGTGAGACTTCATTGTAGTGCAGATTTCCTTTGCAAGCTTGCTTGGTTGGCCAAAAAGGGCGTATGCGTTTTTTCCTGAATATATTCAGGAAATATATTCAGGAATATATTCAGGAATATATTCAGGAATATATTCAGGAATATATTCAGGAATATATTCAGGAATATATATTCAGGAAATATATATTCAGGAATATATTCAGGAATATATTCAGGAATATATTCAGGAAAAAACGCATACACCCTTTTTGGCCAAGTGCATCATTGTGGACGTTCTGCCTCTTTTCCTATGCTTTCAATGCAATTCCAGTCTACCTCCTGAAATCGGTTTCCTGCAATTCTGCCCCGCTTTCAAGTCCTCTTGGCAGCCTTACTTCAGTCTATTTTTGGACGATAGCTGTCATTTATAACTCTGCAGGTTTGTGAATTACAGTGCCCCTGAGCTCCTTTCTTCAACTCGCGTTCTTGTGACCTGGCCGCAACACCGCAGGATGGCTTCAGGCCCTAATCTGGTTCCGGCAGGGCACGCTGAGCCTTTGGTTAATTCCTCTTCATGGTGGAAAATGAGAGTTAAATTTGCCCGTCCAGACACCTCCAGCTAGCCTCTCATTGGTTCTCGCTATTCCTGTTCATCTTCCGCAGAAATTGCAAACTGGGCCAAACAGGAGGTTAAAGGGACTGACTCTCCAAGTCGGGAGAGTGTTAGTAAAGTGTCTGGAATGTTGCACCCGAGTACCAGGGTACGAAAACTGAGACATATTTGAACACGGCTCCCGTTCACATGGATGATCATACTCTAGGTTCCACATGCATGTTTTAGCTGAAGGAAGAATACCTTAAACCTGGGTAGTTGAAACCCGTGGAATGGGTACCATGCAATAAGACTTCAAAGGGTCTTCATTTGCTCACCGAACCTCTCCAATCCTATCACTGCTGCGTTTATGCCCCTGTACACATGCTTGATTCTCTTTCGGAGACATAGCAATCCATAGGTTTTAAGATACTTACTAGTCAGGTACATTCTTAGACGTTTAATATGGGGTGTTGAGTCCATTTCATTGAGCAAGGAGTAGCTCTTTTCTATTCCATATTTGGCTTAAGGAACTTTATCTGTGCTCATTTCAATCTCTGGTTTTATGCAGCACCCCAACTCACCTTTACCCTTAAGCAAGAATAAGTTGGTTTTCTAAATTTGAGACCCTGTTCTGTTCTGTAATTCAGTTCCTGTGTAGCCAAGTTTACATTCCGTGTATTACTGATATCTTATGATGTTTCTTTTTCTGTGTGACTTATTTCAGTTAGAATCATCATACCTGAATCCACTCATTGTGCTGCTAAGGGCCTGATGACACAGATTTCATTGCTGAGTGATATTGCTTTGTAAGTAAATACCACAAGTTCTTTATCCATTTTTCACTTTCTGCGATGTTGAACTTGTACTGTAAACGAGGTTCTTGTAAACAGAGCCTTTCCAAATTTTGGGGTGGCTGTGTCTTTTTGATTTTAATTTCCCTAAGCTATAGGACCATAAGTGGAATTGCCCTAGGCTCTGTTGCTTTGTTTTTTAGATGTTTCAGGAAACACCATACACTTCTCCCGAGTGTCTGTTGGCAATTTACATCCCGCCCATCAGCATAACAAGGCTCCCAGTTCTCCATGGCCTGTCCTGCCTTTCTGGATTTTACACTTTTTTCAGATGGCCCTTTTGACCGGGGGGAAGTGAGACTTCATTGTAGTGCAGATTTCCTTTGCAAGCTTGCTTGGTTGGCCAAAAAGGGCGTATGCGTTTTTTCCTGAATATATTCAGGAAAAAACGCATACGCCCTTTTTGGCCAAGTGCATCATTGTGGACGTTCTGCCTCTTTTCCTATGCTTTCAATGCAATTCCAGTCTACCTCCTGAAATCGGTTTCCTGCAATTCTGCCCCGCTTTCAAGTCCTCTTGGCAGCCTTACTTCAGTCTATTTTTGGACGATAGCTGTCATTTATAACTCTGCAGGTTTGTGAATTACAGTGCCCCTGAGCTCCTTTCTTCAACTCGCTTTCTTTTGAGCTGGCCGCAACACCGCAGGATGGCTTCAGGCCCTAATCTGGTTCTGGCACGGCACGCTGAGCCTTTGGTTAATTCCTCTTCCTGGTGGGAAATGAGAGTTAAAATTGCCCGTCCAGACACCTCCAGCTAGCCTCTCATTGGTTCTCGCTATTCCTGTTCATCTTCCGCAGAAATTGCAAACTGGGCCAAACAGGAGGTTAAAGGGACTGACTCTCCAAGTCGGGAGAGTGTTAGTAAAGCGTCTGTATGTTGCACCCGAGTACCAGGGTACGAAAACTGAGACATATTTGAACACGTCTCCCGATCACATGGTTGATCATACTCTAGGTTCCACATGCATGTTTTAGCTGAAGGAAGAATACCTTAAACCTGGAGAGTTAAGACCCGTAGAATGGGTACCATGCAATATGACTTCAAAGGGTCTTCATTTGCTCACCGAACCTCTCCAATCCTATCACTGCTGCGTTTATGCCCCTGTACACATGCTTGATTCTCTTTCGGAGACATAGCGATCCATAGGTTTTAAGATACTTACTAGTCAGGTACATTCTTAGGCGTTTAATATGCGGTGTTGAGTCCATTTCGTTGAGCAAGGAGTAGCTCTTGTCTATTCCATATTTGACTTAAGGAACTTTATCTGTGCTCATTTCAATCTCTGGTTTTATGCAGCACCCCAACTCACCTTTCCCCTTAAGCAAGCATAAGTTGGTTTTCTAAATTTGAGACCCTGTTCTGTTCTGTAATTCAGTTCCTGTGTAGCCAAGTTTACATTCCGTGTATTACTGATATCTTATGATGTTTCTTTTTCTGTGTGCCTTATTTCAGTTAGAATCATCATACCTGAATCCACTCATTGTGCTGCTAAGGGCCTGATGACATAGATTTCATTGCTGAGTGATATTGCTTTGTAAGTGAATACCACAACTTCTTTATCCATTTTTCACTTTCTGCGATGTTGAACTTGTACTGTAAACGAGGTTCTTGTAAACAGAGCCTTTGCAAACTTTGGGGTGGCTGTGTCTTTTTGATTTTAATTTCCCTAAGCTATAGGACCATAAGTGGAATTGCCCTAGGCTCTGTTGCTTTGTTTTTTAGATGTTTCAGGAAACACCATACACTTCTCCCGAGTGTCTGTTGGCAATTTACATCCCGCCCATCAGCATAACAAGGCTCCCAGTTCTCCATGGCCTGTCCTGTCTTTCTGGATTTTACACTTTTTTCAGATGGCCCTTTTGACCGGGGGGAAGTGAGACTTCATTGTAGTGCAGATTTCCTTTGCAAGCTTGCTTGGTTGGCCAAAAAGGGCGTATGCGTTTTTTCCTGAATATATTCAGGAAAAAACGCATACGCCCTTTTGGCCAAGTGCATCATTGTGGACGTTCTGCCTCTTTTCCTATGCTTTCAATGCAATTCCAGTCTAGCTCCTGAAATCGGTTTCCTGCAATTCTGCCCCGCTTTCAAGTCCTCTTGGCAGCCTTACTTCAGTCTATTTTTGGACGATAGCTGTCATTTATAACTCTGCAGGTTTGTGAATTACAGTGCCCCTGAGCTCCTTTCTTCAACTCGCTTTCTTGTGACCTGGCCGCAACACCGCAGGATGGCTTCAGGCCCTAATCTGGTTCCGGCAGGGCACGCTGAGCCTTTGGTTAATTCCTCTTCATGGTGGAAAATGAGAGTTAAATTTGCCCGTCCAGACACCTCCAGCTAGCCTCTCATTGGTTCTCGCTATTCCTGTTCATCTTCCGCAGAAATTGCAAACTGGGCCAAACAGGAGGTTAAAGGGACTGACTCTCCAAGTCGGGAGAGTGTTAGTAAAGTGTCTGGAATGTTGCACCCGAGTACCAGGGTACGAAAACTGAGACATATTTGAACACGGCTCCCGTTCACACGGATGATCATACTCTAGGTTCCACATGCATGTTTTAGCTGAAGGAAGAATACCTTAAACCTGGGTAGTTGAAACCCGTGGAATGGGTACCATGCAATATGACTTCAAAGGGTCTTCATTTGCTCACCGAACCTCTCCAATCCTATCACTGCTGCGTTGATGCCCCTGTACACATGCTTGATTCTCTTTCGGAGACATAGCGATCCATAGGTTTTAAGATACTTACTAGTCAGGTACATTCTTAGGCGTTTAATATGCGGTGTTGAGTCCATTTCGTTGAGCAAGGAGTAGCTCTTGTCTATTCCATATTTGACTTAAGGAACTTTATCTGTGCTCATTTCAATCTCTGGTTTTATGCAGCACCCCAACTCACCTTTACCCTTAAGCAAGCATAAGTTGGTTTTCTAAATTTGAGACCCTGTTCTGTTCTGTAATTCAGTTCCTGTGTAGCCAAGTTTACATTCCGTGTATTACTGATATCTTATGATGTTTCTTTTTCTGTGTGACTTATTTCAGTTAGAATCATCATACCTGAATCCACTCATTGTGCTGCTAAGGGCCTGATGACATAGATTTCATTGCTGAGTGATATTGCTTTGTAAGTGAATACCACAACTTCTTTATCCATTTTTCACTTTCTGCGATGTTGAACTTGTACTGTAAACGAGGTTCTTGTAAACAGAGCCGTTCCAAACTTTGGGGTGGCTGTGTCTTTTTGATTTTAATTTCCCTAAGCTATAGGACCATAAGTGGAAGTGCCCTAGGTTCTGTTGCTTTGTTTTTTAGATGATTCAGGAAACACCATACACTTCTCCGGAGTGGTTGTTGTTAATTTACATCCCGCCCATCAGCATAACAAGGCTCCCAGTTCTCCATGGCCTGTCCTGCCTTTCTGGATTTTACACTTTTTTCAGATAGCTCTTTTGACTGGGGGGAAGTGAGACTTCATTGTAGTGCAGATTTCCTTTGCAAGCTTGCTTGGTTGGCCAAAAAGGGCGTATGCGTTTTTTCCTGAATATATTCAGGAAAAAATGCATACGCCCTTTTTGGCCAAGTGCATCATTGTGGACGTTCTGCCTCTTTTCCTATGCTTTCAATGCAATTCCAGTCTACCTCCTGAAATCGGTTTCCTGCAATTCTGCCCCGCTTTCAAGTCCTCTTGGCAGCCTTACTTCAGTCTATTTTTGGACGATAGCTGTCATTAATAACTCTGCAGGTTTGCGAATTACAGTGCCCCTGAGCTCCTTTCTTCAACTCGCTTTCTTTTGAGCTGGCCGCAACACCGCAGGATGGCTTCAGGCCCTAATCTGGTTCCGGCACGGCACGCTGAGCCTTTGGTTATTTCCTCTTCCTGGTGGGAAATGAGAGTTAAATTTGCCCGTCCAGACACCTCCAGCTAGTCTCTCATTGGTTCTCGCTATTCCTGTTCATCTTCCGCAGAAATTGCAAACTGGGCCAAACAGGAGGTTAAAGGCGCTGACTCTCCAAGTCGGGAGAGTGTTAGTAAAGCGTCTGGAATGTTGCACCCGAGTACCAGGGTACGAAAACTGAGACATATTTGAACACGTCTCCCGATCACATGGTTGATCATACTCTAGGTTCCACATGCATGTTTTAGCTGAAGGAAGAATACCTTAAACCTGGAGAGTTAAGACCCGTGTAATGGGTACCATGAAATATGACTTCAAAGGGTCTTCATTTGCTCACCGAACCTCTCCAATCCTATCACTGCTGCGTTTATGCCCCTGTACACATGCTTGATTCTCTTTCGGAGACATAGCGATCCATAGTTTTTAAGATACTTACTAGTCAGGTACATTCTTAGGTGTTTAATATGCGGTGTTGAGTCCATTTCATTGAGCAAGGAGTAGCTCTTGTCTATTCCATATTTGACTTAAGGAACTTTATCTGTGCTCATTTCAATCTCTGGTTTTATGCAGCACCCCAACTCACCTTTACCCTTAAGCAAGCATAAGTTGGTTTTCTAAATTTGAGACCCTGTTCTGTTCTGTAATTCAGTTCCTGTGTAGCCAAGTTTACATTCCGTGTATTAGTGATATCTTATGATGTTTCTTTTTCTGTGTGACTTATTTCAGTTAGAATCATCATACCTGAATCCACTCATTGTGCTGCTAAGGGCCTGATGACACAGATTTCACTGCTGAGTGATATTGCTTTGTAAGTAAATACCACAAGTTCTTTATCCATTTTTCACTTTCTGCGATGTTGAACTTGTACTGTAAACGAGGTTCTTGTAAACAGAGCCTTTCCAAACTTTGGGGTGGCTGTGTCTTTTTGATTTTAATTTCCCTAAGCTATAGGACCATAAGTGGAAGTGCCCTAGGCTCTGTTGCTTTGTTTTTTAGATGTTTCAGGAAACACCATACACTTCTCCCGAGTGTCTGTTGGCAATTTACATCCCGCCCATCAGCATAACAAGGCTCCCAGTTCTCCATGGCCTGTCCTGCCTTTCTGGATTTTACACTTTTTTCAGATGGCCCTTTTGACCGGGGGGAAGTGAGACTTCATTGTAGTGCAGATTTCCTTTGCAAGCTTGCTTGGTTGGCCAAAAAGGGCGTATGCGTTTTTTCCTGAATATATTCAGGAAATATATTCAGGAATATATTCAGGAATATATTCAGGAATATATTCAGGAATATATTCAGGAATATATATTCAGGAAATATATATTCAGGAATATATTCAGGAATATATTCAGGAATATATTCAGGAAAAAACGCATACACCCTTTATGGCCAAGTGCATCATTGTGGACGTTCTGCCTCTTTTCCTATGCTTTCAATGCAATTCCAGTCTACCTCCTGAAATCGGTTTCCTGCAATTCTGCCCCGCTTTCAAGTCCTCTTGGCAGCCTTACTTCAGTCTATTTTTGGACGATAGCTGTCATTTATAACTCTGCAGGTTTGTGAATTACAGTGCCCCTGAGCTCCTTTCTTCAACTCGCTTTCTTGTGACCTGGCCGCAACACCGCAGGATGGCTTCAGGCCCTAATCTGGTTCCGGCAGGGCACGCTGAGCCTTTGGTTAATTCCTCTTCATGGTGGAAAATGAGAGTTAAATTTGCCCGTCCAGACACCTCCAGCTAGCCTCTCATTGGTTCTCGCTATTCCTGTTCATCTTCCGCAGAAATTGCAAACTGGGCCAAACAGGAGGTTAAAGGGACTGACTCTCCAAGTCGGGAGAGTGTTAGTAAAGTGTCTGGAATGTTGCACCCGAGTACCAGGGTACGAAAACTGAGACATATTTGAACACGGCTCCCGTTCACACGGATGATCATACTCTAGGTTCCACATGCATGTTTTAGCTGAAGGAAGAATACCTTAAACCTGGGTAGTTGAAACCCGTGGAATGGGTACCATGCAATAAGACTTCAAAGGGTCTTCATTTGCTCACCGAACCTCTCCAATCCTATCACTGCTGCGTTTATGCCCCTGTACACATGCTTGATTCTCTTTCGGAGACATAGCAATCCATAGGTTTTAAGATACTTACTAGTCAGGTACATTCTTAGACGTTTAATATGGGGTGTTGAGTCCATTTCATTGAGCAAGGAGTAGCTCTTTTCTATTCCATATTTGGCTTAAGGAACTTTATCTGTGCTCATTTCAATCTCTGGTTTTATGCAGCACCCCAACTCACCTTTACCCTTAAGCAAGAATAAGTTGGTTTTCTAAATTTGAGACCCTGTTCTGTTCTGTAATTCAGTTCCTGTGTAGCCAAGTTTACATTCCGTGTATTACTGATATCTTATGATGTTTCTTTTTCTGTGTGACTTATTTCAGTTAGAATCATCATACCTGAATCCACTCATTGTGCTGCTAAGGGCCTGATGACACAGATTTCATTGCTGAGTGATATTGCTTTGTAAGTAAATACCACAAGTTCTTTATCCATTTTTCACTTTCTGCGATGTTGAACTTGTACTGTAAACGAGGTTCTTGTAAACAGAGCCTTTCCAAACTTTGGGGTGGCTGTGTCTTTTTGATTTTAATTTCCCTAAGCTATAGGACCATAAGTGGAATTGCCCTAGGCTCTGTTGCTTTGTTTTTTAGATGTTTCAGGAAACACCATACACTTCTCCCGAGTGTCTGTTGGCAATTTACATCCCGCCCATCAGCATAACAAGGCTCCCAGTTCTCCATGGCCTGTCCTGCCTTTCTGGATTTTACACTTTTTTCAGATGGCCCTTTTGACCGGGGGGAAGTGAGACTTCATTGTAGTGCAGATTTCCTTTGCAAGCTTGCTTGGTTGGCCAAAAAGGGCGTATGCGTTTTTTCCTGAATATATTCAGGAAATATATTCAGGAATATATTCAGGAATATATTCAGGAATATATTCAGGAATATATTCAGGAATATATTCAGGAATATATATTCAGGAAATATATATTCTGGAATATATTCAGGAATATATTCAGGAATATATTCAGGAAAAAACGCATACACCCTTTTTGGCCAAGTGCATCATTGTGGACGTTCTGCCTCTTTTCCTATGCTTTCAATGCAATTCCAGTCTACCTCCTGAAATCGGTTTCCTGCAATTCTGCCCCGCTTTCAAGTCCTCTTGGCAGCCTTACTTCAGTCTATTTTTGGACGATAGCTGTCATTTATAACTCTGCAGGTTTGTGAATTACAGTGCCCCTGAGCTCCTTTCTTCAACTCGCTTTCTTGTGACCTGGCCGCAACACCGCAGGATGGCTTCAGGCCCTAATCTGGTTCCGGCAGGGCACGCTGAGCCTTTGGTTAATTCCTCTTCATGGTGGAAAATGAGAGTTAAATTTGCCCGTCCAGACACCTCCAGCTAGCCTCTCATTGGTTCTCGCTATTCCTGTTCATCTTCCGCAGAAATTGCAAACTGGGCCAAACAGGAGGTTAAAGGGACTGACTCTCCAAGTCGGGAGAGTGTTAGTAAAGTGTCTGGAATGTTGCACCCGAGTACCAGGGTACGAAAACTGAGACATATTTGAACACGGCTCCCGTTCACACGGATGATCATACTCTAGGTTCCACATGCATGTTTTAGCTGAAGGAAGAATACCTTAAACCTGGGTAGTTGAAACCCGTGGAATGGGTACCATGCAATAAGACTTCAAAGGGTCTTCATTTGCTCACCGAACCTCTCCAATCCTATCACTGCTGCGTTTATGCCCCTGTACACATGCTTGATTCTCTTTCGGAGACATAGCAATCCATAGGTTTTAAGATACTTACTAGTCAGGTACATTCTTAGACGTTTAATATGGGGTGTTGAGTCCATTTCATTGAGCAAGGAGTAGCTCTTTTCTATTCCATATTTGGCTTAAGGAACTTTATCTGTGCTCATTTCAATCTCTGGTTTTATGCAGCACCCCAACTCACCTTTAGCCTTAAGCAAGAATAAGTTGGTTTTCTAAATTTGAGACCCTGTTCTGTTCTGTAATTCAGTTCCTGTGTAGCCAAGTTTACATTCCGTGTATTACTGATATCTTATGATGTTTCTTTTTCTGTGTGACTTATTTCAGTTAGAATCATCATACCTGAATCCACTCATTGTGCTGCTAAGGGCCTGATGACACAGATTTCATTGCTGAGTGATATTGCTTTGTAAGTAAATACCACAAGTTCTTTATCCATTTTTCACTTTCTGCGATGTTGAACTTGTACTGTAAACGAGGTTCTTGTAAACAGAGCCTTTCCAAACTTTGGGGTGGCTGTGTCTTTTTGATTTTAATTTCCCTAAGCTATAGGACCATAAGTGGAATTGCCCTAGGCTCTGTTGCTTTGTTTTTTAGATGTTTCAGGAAACACCATACACTTCTCCCGAGTGTCTGTTGGCAATTTACATCCCGCCCATCAGCATAACAAGGCTCCCAGTTCTCCATGGCCTGTCCTGCCTTTCTGGATTTTACACTTTTTTCAGATGGCCCTTTTGACCGGGGGGAAGTGAGACTTCATTGTAGTGCAGATTTCCTTTGCAAGCTTGCTTGGTTGGCCAAAAAGGGCGTATGTGTTTTTTCCTGAATATATTCAGGAAAAAACGCATACGCCCTTTTTGGCCAAGTGCATCATTGTGGACGTTCTGCCTCTTTTCCTATGCTTTCAATGCAATACCAGTCTACCTCCTGAAATCGGTTTCCTGCAATTCTGCCCCGCTTTCAAGTCCTCTTGGCAGCCTTACTTCAGTCTATTTTTGGACGATAGCTGTCATTTATAACTCTGCAGGTTTGTGAATTACAGTGCCCCTGAGCTCCTTTCTTCAACTCGCTTTCTTTTGAGCTGGCCGCAACACCGCAGGATGGCTTCAGGCCCTAATCTGGTTCTGGCACGGCACGCTGAGCCTTTGGTTAATTCCTCTTCCTGGTGGGAAATGAGAGTTAAAATTGCCCGTCCAGACACCTCCAGCTAGCCTCTCATTGGTTCTCGCTATTCCTGTTCATCTTCCGCAGAAATTGCAAACTGGGCCAAACAGGAGGTTAAAGGGACTGACTCTCCAAGTCGGGAGAGTGTTAGTAAAGCGTCTGGAATGTTGCACCCGAGTACCAGGGTACGAAAACTGAGACATATTTGAACACGTCTCCCGATCACATGGTTGATCATACTCTAGGTTCCACATGCATGTTTTAGCTGAAGGAAGAATACCTTAAACCTGGAGAGTTAAGACCCGTGGAATGGGTACCATGCAATATGACTTCAAAGGGTCTTCATTTGCTCACCGAACCTCTCCAATCCTATCACTGCTGCGTTGATGCCCCTGTACACATGCTTGATTCTCTTTCGGAGACATAGCGATCCATAGGTTTTAAGATACTTACTAGTCAGGTACATTCTTAGGCGTTTAATATGCGGTGTTGAGTCCATTTCGTTGAGCAAGGAGTAGCTCTTGTCTATTCCATATTTGACTTAAGGAACTTTATCTGTGCTCATTTCAATCTCTGGTTTTATGCAGCACCCCAACTCACCTTTACCCTTAAGCAAGCATAAGTTGGTTTTCTAAATTTGAGACCCTGTTCTGTTCTGTAATTCAGTTCCTGTGTAGCCAAGTTTACATTCCGTGTATTACTGATATCTTATGATGTTTCTTTTTCTGTGTGACTTATTTCAGTTAGAATCATCATACCTGAATCCACTCATTGTGCTGCTAAGGGCCTTATGACATAGATTTCATTGCTGAGTGATATTGCTTTGTAAGTGAATACCACAACTTCTTTATCCATTTTTCACTTTCTGCGATGTTGAACTTGTACTGTAAACGAGGTTCTTGTAAACAGAGCCTTGCAAACTTTGGGGTGGCTGTGTCTTTTTGATTTTAATTTCCCTAAGCTATAGGACCATAAGTGGAATTGCCCTAGGCTCTGTTGCTTTGTTTTTTAGATGTTTCAGGAAACACCATACACTTCTCCCGAGTGTCTGTTGGCAATTTACATCCCGCCCATCAGCATAACAAGGCTCCCAGTTCTCCATGGCCTGTCCTGTCTTTCTGGATTTTACACTTTTTTCAGATGGCCCTTTTGACCGGGGGGAAGTGAGACTTCATTGTAGTGCAGATTTCCTTTGCAAGCTTGCTTGGTTGGCCAAAAAGGGCGTATGCGTTTTTTCCTGAATATATTCAGGAAAAAACGCATACGCCCTTTTAGGCCAAGTGCATCATTGTGGACGTTCTGCCTCTTTTCCTATGCTTTCAATGCAATTCCAGTCTAGCTCCTGAAATCGGTTTCCTGCAATTCTGCCCCGCTTTCAAGTCCTCTTGGCAGCCTTACTTCAGTCTATTTTTGGACGATAGCTGTCATTTATAACTCTGCAGGTTTGTGAATTACAGTGCCCCTGAGCTCCTTTCTTCAACTTGCTTTCTTTTGACCTGGCCGCAACACCACAGGATGGCTTCAGGCCCTAATCTGGTTCCGGCAGGGCACGCTGAGCCTTTGGTTAATTCCTCTTCATGGTGGAAAATGAGAGTTAAATTTGCCCGTCCAGACACCTCCAGCTAGCCTCTCATTGGTTCTCGCTATTCCTGTTCATCTTCCGCAGAAATTGCAAACTGGGCCAAACAGGAGGTTAAAGGGACTGACTCTCCAAGTCGGGAGAGTGTTAGTAAAGTGTCTGGAATGTTGCACCCGAGTACCAGGGTACGAAAACTGAGACATATTTGAACACGGCTCCCGTTCACACGGATGATCATACTCTAGGTTCCACATGCATGTTTTAGCTGAAGGAAGAATACCTTAAACCTGGGTAGTTGAAACCCGTGGAATGGGTACCATGCAATATGACTTCAAAGGGTCTTCATTTGCTCACCGAACCTCTCCAATCCTATCACTGCTGCGTTTATGCCCCTGTACACATGCTTGATTCTCCTTCGGAGACATAGCAATCCATAGGTTTTAAGATACTTACTAGTCAGGTACATTCTTAGGCGTTTAATATGCGGTGTTGAGTCCATTTCGTTGAGCAAGGAGTAGCTCTTGTCTATTCCATATTTGACATAAGGAACTTTATCTGTGCTCATTTCAATCTCTGGTTTTATGCAGCACCCCAACTCACCTTTACCCTTAAGCAAGCATAAGTTGGTTTTCTAAATTTGAGACCCTGTTCTGTTCTGTAATTCAGTTCCTGTGTAGCCAAGTTTACATTCCGTGTATTACTGATATCTTATGATGTTTCTTTTTCTGTGTGACTTATTTCAGTTACAATCATCATACCTGAATCCACTCATTGTGCTGCTAAGGGCCTGATGACACAGATTTCATTGCTGAGTGATATTGCTTTGTAAGTAAATACCACAAGTTCTTTATCCATTTTTCACTTTCTGCGATGTTGAACTTGTACTGTAAACGAGGTTCTTGTAAACAGAGCCGTTCCAAACTTTGGGGTGGCTGTGTCTTTTTGATTTTAATTTCCCTAAGCTATAGGACCATAAGTGGAAGTGGCCTAGGTTCTGTTGCTTTGTTTCTTAGATGTTTCAGGAAACACCATACACTTCTCCCGAGTGGTTGTTGGCAATTTACATCCCGCCCATCAGCATAACAAGACTCCCAGTTCTCCATGGCCTGTCCTGCCTTTCTGGATTTTACACTTTTTTCAGATGGCCCTTTTGACCGGGGGGAAGTGAGACTTCATTGTAGTGCAGATTTCCTTTGCAAGCTTGCTTGGTTGGCCAAAAAGGGCGTATGCGTTTTTTCCTGAATATATTCAGGAAAAAACGCATACGCCCTTTTTGGCCAAGTGCATCATTGTGGACGTTCTGCTTCTTTTCCTATGCTTTCAATGCAATTCCAGTCTACCTCCTGAAATCGGTTTCCTGCAATTCTGCCCCGCTTTCAAGTCCTCTTGGCAGCCTTACTTCAGTCTATTTTTGGACGATAGCTGTCATTTATAACTCTGCAAGTTTGTGAATTACAGTGCCCCTGAGCTCCTTTCTTCAACTCGCTTTCTTTTGAGCTGGCCGCAACACCGCAGGATGGCTTCAGGCCCTAATCTGGTTCCGGCACGGCACACTGAGCCTTTGGTTAATTCCTCTTCCTGGTGGGAAATGAGAGTTAAATTTGCCCGTCCAGACACCTCCAGCTAGCCTCTCATTGTTTCTCGCTATTCCTGTTCATCTTCCGCAGAAATTGCAAACTGTGCGAAACAGGAGGTTAAAGGCGCTGACTCTCCACGTGGGGAGAGTGTTAGTAAAGCGTCTGGAATGTTGCACCCGAGTACCAGGGGAGGAAAACTGAGACATATTTGAACACGTCTCCCGTTCACATTGTTGATCATAATTGGGTTCCACATGCATGTTTTAGCTGAAGGAAGAATACCTTAAACCTGGAGAGTTGAGACCCGTGTAATGGGTACCATGCAATATGACTTCAAAGGGTCTTCATTTGCTCACCGAACCTCTCCAATCCTATCACTGCTGCGTTTATGCCCCTGTAGACATGCTTGATTCTCTTTCAGAGACATGGCATTCCATAGGTTTTACGATACTTACTAGTCAGGTACATTCTTAGGCGTTTAATATGCGGTGTTGAGTCCATTTCGTTGAGCAAGGAGTAGCTCTTGTCTATTCCATATTTGACTTAAGGAACTTTATCTGTGTTCATTTCAGTCTCTGGTTTTATGCAGCACCCCAAGGCACCTTTACCCTTAAGCATGAATAAGTTGGTTTTCTAAATTTGAGACCCTGTTCTGTTCTGTAATTCAGTTCCTGTGTAGCCAAGTTTACATTCCGTGTATTAGTGATATCTTATGATGTTTCTTTTTCTGTGTGACTTATTTCAGTTAGAATCATCATACCTGAATCCACTCATTGTGATGCTAAGGGCCTGATGACATAGATTTCATTGCTGAGTGATATTGCTTTGTAAGTAAATACCACAACTTCTTTATCCATTTTTCACTTTCTGCGATGTTGAACTTGTACTGTAAACGAGGTTCTTGTAAACAGAGGCTTCCCAAATTTTGGGGTGGCTGTGTCTTTTTGATTTTAATTTCCCTAAGCTATAGGACCATAAGTGGAAGTGCCCTAGGCTCTGTTGCTTTGTTTTTTATATGTTTCAGGAAACACCATATACTTCTCCCGAGTGGTTGTTGGCAATTTACATCCCGCCCATCAGCATAACAAGGCTCCCAGTTCTCCATGGCCTGGACTGCCTTTCTGGATTTTACACTTTTTTTAGATGGCCCTTTTGACCGGGGGGAAGTGAGACTTCATTGTAGTGCAGATTTCCTTTGCAAGCTTGCTTGGTTGGCCAAAAAGGGCGTATGCGTTTTTTCCTGAATATATTCAGGAAAAAACGCATATGCCCTTTTTGGCCAAGTGCATCATTGTGGACGTTCTGCCTCTTTTCCTATGCTTTCAATGCAATTCCAGTCTACCTCCTGAAATCGGTTTCCTGCAATTCTGCCCCGCTTTCAAGTCCTCTTGGCAGCCTTACTTCAGTGTATTTTTGGACGATAGCTGTCATTTATAACTCTGCAGGTTTGTGAATTACAGTGCCCCTGAGCTCCTTTCTTCAACTCGCTTTCTTGTGAGCTGGCCGCAACACCGCAGGATGGCTTCAGGCCCTAATCTGGTTCCGGCACGGCACGCTGAGCCTTTGGTTAATTCCTCTTCCTGGTGGGAAATGAGAGTTAAATTTGCCCGTCCAGACACCTCCAGCTAGTCTCTCATTGGTTCTCACTATTCCTGTTCATCTTCCGCAGAAATTGCAAACTGGGCCAAACAGGAGGTTAAAGGCACTGACTCTCCAAGTCGGGAGAGTGTTAGTAAAGCGTCTGGAATGTTGCACCCGAGTACCAGGGGAGGAAAACTGAGACATATTTGAACACGTCTCCCGATCACATGGTTCATCATACTCTGGGTTCCACATGCATGT
Organism: Stenella coeruleoalba; assembly: GCF_951394435.1. Lineage (NCBI taxonomy): Eukaryota > Metazoa > Chordata > Mammalia > Artiodactyla > Delphinidae > Stenella > Stenella coeruleoalba. The sequence goes on from NW_027646210.1 coordinate 191,028, forward strand.
TTTAGCTGAAGGAAGAATACCTAAAACCTGGGTAGTTGAAACCCGTGGAATGGGTACCATGCAATATGACTTCAAAGGGTCTTCATTTGCTCACCGAACCTCTCCAATCCTATCACTGCTGCGTTTATGCCCCTGTACACATGCTTGATTCTCTTTCGGAGACATAGCAATCCATAGGTTTTAACATACTTACTAGTCAGGTACATTCTTAGGCGTTTAATATGCGGTGTTGAGTCCATTTCGTTGAGCAAGGAGTAGCTCTTGTCTATTCCATATTTGGCTTAAGGAACTTTATCTGTGCTCATTTCAATCTCTGGTTTTATGCTGCACCCCAACTCACCTTTACCCTTAAGCAAGCATAAGTTGGTTTTCTAAATTTGAGACCCTGTTCTGTTCTGTAATTCAGTTCCTGTGTAGCCAAGTTTACATTCCATGTATTACTGATATCTTATGATGTTTCTTTTTCTGTGTGACTTATTTCAGTTAGAATCATCATACCTGAATCCACTCATTGTGCTGCTAAGGGCCTGATGATACAGATTTCATTGCTGAGTGATATTGCTTTGTAAGTAAATACCACAACTTCTTTATCCATTTTTCACTTTCTGCGATGTTGAACTTGTACTGTAAACGAGGTTCCTGTAAACAGAGCCGTTCCAAACTTTGGGGTAGCTGTGTCTTTTTGATTTTAATTTCCCTAAGCTATAGGACCATAAGTGGAAGTGCCCTAGGTTCTGTTGCTTTGTTTTTTAGATGTTTCAGGAAACACCATACACTTCTCCCGAGTGGTTGTTGGCAATTTACATCCCGCCCATCAGCATAACAAGGCTCCCAGTTCTCCATGGCCTGTCCTGCCTTTCTGGATTTTACACTTTTTTCAGATGGCCCTTTTGACCGGGGAGAAGTGAGACTTCATTGTAGTGCAGATTTCCTTTGCAAGTTTGCTTGGTTGGCCAAAAAGGGCGTATGCGTTTTTTCCTGAATATATTCAGGAAAAAACGCATACGCCCTTTTTGGCCAAGTGCATCATTGTGGACGTTCTGCCTCTTTTCCTATGCTTTCAATGCAATTCCAGTCTACCTCCTGAAATCGGTTTCCTGCAATTCTGCCTTGCTTTCAATGCCTCTTCATAGCCTTACCTCAATATATTTTTTAAAAATAGTTGGCCTTTATAACTCTGCAGGTTTTTGAATTGCAGTGGCCCTTAGCTCCATTTTTTAGCTCTTATTTTCGTGGTCTTGCCCCGTAACCACAGGATTCCTTGAAGCCCTATTTTTCTTCTGGGGCACCTTGCTGTGCCTTTGGTTAATTCTTCTTACTGATGTGATATTAGAGTGACATGTGCCCATTGAAACCGCTACAGCTAGTTTCTCACTGGTTCCCCCTATTCCCATTCATCCTCTGCACTAACTGCAGACTGTGCGATACCAGAACTTAAAGGCATTGACTCCATGTGGGGATGTTGTTAGTAAAGCGGCTGGAATGTCGATCCGGAGCCCCAGGAGAGGAAAAATGAGGTGCGTTTTAGAAACCTTTCCCGATCATATGGTATACCAGTCGCTGGGTTTCCCAAGCATGGTTTAGCTGTAGGAAGATTCCCTTCAACCTGGAGTGTTGGGACCCTTGGAATGAGTAGCATGAAGTATTGCATTAAACTTTCGGCAGTTGCTCACCAAAGCTCACCAATCCTGTCAGCCCCAAGTGTCCAGCCTTATGTCTTATCCAGCTGTGGGTTTATATGTGGTCAATCCAGGTTGCATCACAGCCCCTGAGCGAATTTTGTAAGAATTTTTCTCTCTTTCATTGTTTCAGCGTTTTGTTTTTAAAATTTATTTCTATAATGGGGTTTAGCTCCTTTTCACTGCTGTGTTTGTGCCGCTCTGCACACACTTGATTCCCTTATGGAGATATATCAATACATGGGTTTTAAGATTCTTATTCCTCAGATATATTTCTCTGCGGTGTATAGGGTGTGTTGAGGCCTGTTCATTGAGCAAGGTGTAGATCTTGTCTAATACCTATTTGGTTTATTGAACGGTATCTGTGCTAATTTCAAACTCTGGTTTTATGCATCACCCCACCTCTCCTTTCCCCTTAAGCTGACATAAGTGTGTTTTCTAAATGTGAGACACTGTTCTGTTCTGTAATTCATTTCTTGTGCAGCCATATTTACCCTCCCTCTATAAGTGATATCTTATGATATGTTTCTTTTTCTGTTTGACTTATTTCAAGTAGTATTATCGGACCTAAATCCACTCTTTATCCTTCTACTAGCCTTATTACATTGATTTCATGGTGAAGAGATATTCCATTGTACATAAGTACCACATCTTCTTTATCCATTGTTCTCTTTCCTGGGATATTTAAGGTGTACTGAAGTTGAGGTTCTTGTAAACAGAGTAGCCCTAAACTGTGGTGTGCTTGTGTCTTGTTGATTTTTAGACTTCCCTAGATATACTCCCATGATTGGAAGTGTCCTATGCTCTGTAGCTCTGTTTTTTAGATGATTTAGGAACCACCATACACTTCTCCAGAGTGGCTCTCGGCAGTTCACACACTGCCCATCAGCGTATAAAGGCTCCCTGTTCTCCATGGCCTGTCCTGCATTTCTGGTTTTTACAATTTTTTAGGATGGCCCTTTTGACTGGTGGGAAGTGAGACTTCTTTGTTGTGCACATTTGCATTGCTTGCTTGCTTCGTTGCCCATAAAGTGCGTATGCGTTTTTTCCTGGATATAATCAGGAAAAAACGCATACGCCCTTTTGGGCCAACTGCATCATTGTCGAAATTCTGCCGCTTTTCATGTGCGTTAAAGACGAGTCCAATCTATCTCTTGAAATCTGTTTCTTGCAATTCTGTCTTGCATTCAGATCCTCTTCTTTGCCTTACCTCAACATATTTTTGGACGTTAGTTTTCATTTATAACTCTGCAGGTTTGTGAATTGCAGTGACCCTGAGCTCCATTTTTTAAGTTGCTCTTTTGTGAGCTGGCCTCAAACCCGCAGGATTGCTTCAGGCCCTATTTTGGCTCCGGCGAGGCAGGCTGAGCCTTTCTTTAATTCTTATTCTTAATGGGAAATTAGAGTGATATGTGCCCGTCCAAACCCCTACAACTCTTCTCTCATTGGTTCCCCCTCTTCCCGTTCATCCTCCTCACAATTTGCAAAATGTGTGAAACAGAAGTTTAAATGTGCTGATTCTCCAAGTGGGGAGATTCTAAGTAGCGTGGCTGGAATGGTGAACAGGAGCACCAGGAGAGGATAAATGAGGTGCATTTTAGACACATCTCCCGATCACATGGTGTACAGCCCTCTGGGTTTTCCATGCATGTTTTAGCTGTAGGAAGATCCCTTGAACCTGCAGATTTGGGACCCATTGAATGGGTACCAGGTAGTATTACTTTAAAGGGTGTGCATTTCCTCACCCAACCTCACATTTCTCTTAGCGCAAACAGTTTCCAGCCTTATGTCTCATCCTGCTGTGGGTCTAGATGTGTTCAATCCATGTTGCATCACCGTCCCTGAGGAAAAGTTGTAAGAGGTTTTCTCTGTCTCTCTGTCGTTTATTTTTTTCAATTTATTACTATACTGGTTACAGCTGATTTTCAAAGCTCTGTTTCTTGCTGCTGTACATCCACTTGATTCACGTACAGAGAGACATCAATAAATTCTTTTTCAGATTCTTACCAGTCATATATATTCTTTTCCGGTGACTTGAGTGTGCTGAGTGCAGTTCTTTTAGCTACCGTGTAGGCCTTGTTGATTATCAGTTTGGTATTTGGAATGGTATCTTTGCTAATTTCAACCTCCTGGATGATGCCTCACCCCTCCCCACCTTTCCCGTTTAGCAGCCTTATGCGTGTTTTCTACATATTTGACTATGTTTTTGTTTTGTAATTTATTTCATGTGTAGCCATTTTGGATTCCACCTTTAAGTGATATCTTATGATATGTGTCTTTTTCTTTTTGAATTCTGTCACTTAGAATGATCATACGTAACTCCTCCGGAGTTGTTACAACTGGCCATATTTCATTGATTTCCAGGCTGAATAATATTCCACTCTACCTAAGTACCACATCTCTATCCATTTTTTCCCTCCAGAGACATTTAAGTTATATCCTAGTCGAGGATCTTTTAAACAGAGAGGGGGTAAACATTGGGGTGCCTGTGTCCTCTCGATTTTTGTTTTTCCCAAGATATACGCCCATGAGTGCAAGTGCCCTATGCTCTGTAGCTCATTTTGTAGATGCTTTAGTAAACACAATACACTTCTCCAGAATGGCCGTTGGCAATATACATTTCCACTATAAGTCTCACAGGGCTCCCTCTTCTCGTTGCCCTGTCCTGCATTTCTGTTGTTTACGCTTTATGAGGATGGCTCTTCTGACTGATGCGAAGTGATATCTTTTGTGGTATTGACTTCCAGTGCCCACCTGTTTGGTTGGCTAAAAAAGTGTATGCCCTTTTCTTGAATATATACAGAAAAGAACGCATACACCCTTTTTGGCCAACTGCAATGTTGGCAATGTTCAGCTCCTTTTCTTGTGCTTAATGGCGAGTCCTTTCTACCTCCTCAAATCCCTTTCCTGCCATTCTCCCTTGCTTACAAGTCCTTTTCTCTGACTTTCCTCAAGACATTTTTCAGTGATGGATATTTTCAACTCTGCAGTTTTGTGAATTTTACTGCCCCTGAGTTCCATTGTTCAACTCGTGTTTATGGGAACTGGCCACAAAGCAGCGGGATTTCCTCAAGCCCTATACTGTTTCCATGGGCAACCCTAGCCTTTGGTCAATTCGTCTTCCTGATTGGAAATTAGAGTGACATGTGCCTGTCTGAACACCTAGGACTTGTCTCTCATTGTTCCTCATCCTTCCGCTTCATCCTCTGGACAAATTCCAAACTGTACGCAACAGGATGTTGACAGTGCTGACATCTCCAAGTGGGGAGACTGTTAGTAAAGATGCTGGAGGGGTGAACCCGAGCACCAGGAGATGAGGAGATGAGATGCCTTTTCCAAACTCTTCCCGATCAGACGGTATACCATCCTCTGGGTGTGACAGACATGTTTTAGCAGTAGGAAGAGTCCCATTCATGTAAGGAGAACACCAGGGCTTTTTCAAAATCAGTGTCTCCCCGAAACCCAAACTGGGGAATTTTTTAAGCTACGGCTACACATATGTTCATTAAGGGCCTTGGGAAGTAGGCAGAGTCCAAACTTTAGATGATTGAAGTCTTCAGGGTCAGAAGCACTCACCACCAGCTTCCCTTAGGCTACACTTTAACTGTCATTGATAGATGATGTCAATAAAAATATCTATTCTTTTTCAGATTATTTCCCCTTATAGGTTATTGCAAAATGTTGAGTGTAGTTCCCTGTGCTATACAGTAGTTCCTTGTTGATGATCTATTTTATACATAGCAGTGTGTATGTGTTAATTCCAAACTGTTAATTTATCCCTCCTCCCACCTTTCCCCTTTGGTAATAATAAATTATAAGATTTTATACTTCTCAGAAATGGGGGAGCTGAAAGAGAGGTATCATTTTCAATGGAAAAGCATTTAAAACAAGATTGAAGGTTTAACCAAGATTATTAGATGTACATCCTTGGAAAGAAATCACTTCGTTTCTCCAATATTGACCTGACAAATAAGACAAACCTTTTCACTGAACTTGCTTATAAAAAGTGATGGAAATATCAAATGGAAGTGTTAAAAACATCTTATTTTACCCGAGCCTTATACACTGTTCTATGTTAACTACAATTTGGCTCACACATCTGTTCATTGAGGTTACAATAGTCTCAATTTCTGTTACTGATCCTCCAGAGTGGACCCCAACAAGTGTCCCCCTGCCCAGTGTCATTGGGGCCAACAGATCGAGACTGAGTTTGGTTCACAAGCAAAGGAAACTTTATATTTTGATCAGAGAATGGAGAGGTGAGAGCATGCACTACCCCGTGGGCTGTGGGCTGGGCTGCTGTGTAGAGATCCTGTCAGAGTCAGTGGGAGGGAGGGAGGCGGCGGAGCTCTCGAGGGCCGGGTTGGCTGTAGCTCAGGCTCTATATTGTGGAGTCTGCACTGGGCCCCAGGAGCTGAGGTGTCGACCCAGCCATTCTGCACTAGGAAATCTGGTCTGAAGTGCCGGGTGTGGAACCTCTGCATGCGGGACCCTAGGAGCACGTGAAATTAGACAAAGCACAAAGGATAAAATAGGTTAGACTTGACTTTATTGCCCAGATTCTATTTTTATCTCCCAGGGATTTTTAATGGGCTTTGCTGGGGACAAACCCCTCCTCTGCCTTTTGTCCCGTTCCTCATTCTTGGAGTGCTGAGGGTGCAGACCCTTCTTCTGTAACTGCTGAGTGCTGAGTTGGGAGCCCTCATACCCTGGGGCGAGGGTCAGAGCTTCTCCCCAGCAGCCTCCCGGTGACGTTGATTGTCCCCAGGACCCCTGCCTCCCTGCTCGTCCACCTGAGCACCAGCATTGGAAGTGTTATAGATTCTAATGACCTTTAAGGGTCCAGGAAAGAGATGTGCAGAGACGCTGTGGGGGCCGGTTTCACCCCGCCTCACATTTGTTCGGCCACCTTAGGCTGACCGTCTCTGCCAGCCTAGATGCTCTGACCAGTAGTCTGCGCTTTCTTCAATTAGGCCCCTGAATTAACGTACAAACAGCACCAGGTGTCAGAGCCCTGCCCGCTCAACTCCCAGACAGTCCAGGGTCAGTGGTGACCAAGGACCATGATGGCTACTGAGTCAACAGCCTTTTGAAGTAAACAGGAGTCCAGCCGGTCTTATTGGCCACCATCATCATGGTGTCTGTAGGCTTTTCTATGGTGACAGTGTGGTATACTGTTCCCCCGCCAAGATTATTAGCTCCCCTCTGGGTGCAGTAAGTCCTGCAAGCAGTAGTCTACTCTTTTGGGACACACTCTTGTTGTTTTATGAGAGAAACTCCAGGTCAAGTGATGTTCACACGAGTCGTCATGGTGCCCTGTTGCCCCCGGTTATCTCTCTGGATGTTGGAGTTGGAGGGCCTCCTCACTCGAGGTCGGTGTGCCCACGGAGCGAACCCTGCAACTTCAGGGCATGGTTGGTGGTTAGGATCACCACGTGGGGTCCTTTTCCCTTAGGAGGGAGGTGGCCTTTTGGGCTGCTGATTTCCAGGTTTTTAGATACCGCCAGTATCTTGGCCAGATGTGGCAGTGGGCCAAGCCCCTTAGTGACCGTAGTTTATCCTACCTGGATGGCATTCTTGCATTGTTCCATTTCAAGTGGTCCCAGTTTTTGCACTAATTCTCCAATGGCGATTCACCTTTCACCGGGAATGTAAAGGTCAAAGGGTTTAGCTAAATTAGGGAGTTCCAGGGCAAGGGTCTGAATTGACTGCTCTTTCCATTCTTGAAAGGCCACTTCTGGATTCTATTCAAAAGGATCATCATCTTTTCCTTTCAGTGTTTCATATAGAGGCCCAGCTAGTAGACTGTAGCTAAGGATCCAGAAGCAGCAAACCCTGGCCTCCCCAGGAACCCCTAAGCTGTCTTCTAGTTTTAGAAAGGGGTAAGGCTGAAAATGGTTTCTTCCCTTTCCTGGGATGGGCTTCTCTGACCTTCTGTGAGAATGAAGCCCAGGCAGGTCACCGCAGTCTGTGATATTTGAGCTTTTTCTTGGACAACTTCTATCCTTTATTGGCTTGGTAGTTCAGAGGCCTCCTTAGTAGGGCTGGTGATCAGAATGTCGTCTGCATATTGAAGGAGGGTTTCCTTTTCCAGAGGTAGAACTTTTAGGTCTTTAGCTAAGCTTTCCCCAAAGATGGTGTGGGAATTTTTGCACCCTTGGGGCCAGACGGCCCAGAAGTATTGTTTTAGTTGTATGTTGAGTCCTGCCACTCACAAGCCAAAATTTCTTGTGACTCTGGGACTAATGGAATACAAAAGAAGGCATCATTGAAGACTAATACAGAATACCATGTCCTGGTGGTTGGTAGAATGACCAGCAGGGTGTAGGAATTAGGAGCAACTGGAGGTATATCCTCGGTGGCTTCACTGACTGTCCTGACATCCTTTACCAGGTCCCCAGCAGCCCATGGGGCTCTCGTGGTCAGACCAATCCCAGAATATGGAGCTCACCTGGGCAGGTACCCCACCCCCACCCCAGCCCACGGGGCTCTCGTGGTCAGGCCCCTCCCAGGATACAGAGCTACCCTTGCAGGTACCGTGGCAGGGCTGGGCACACAGGAACCGTGCACATAGCCCTCATTGCAGAGCACCCCCAGCTCACCTGTCGCTCAGAGCTGACACAGAGCACCTCAGAGCAGGACTTGAACTAACAAACAGCAGCTGCGACAGGTCTGTGACCCTGGGCATCACTCCGTGAGGCCTCCCTCCACCTGGTCTTCCAGAGACTTCCACTGCACCCGGGGCACCAGGCCTCTGTCTCCAACCACCACCCACCCCTCCTCTCCCTGACTCCTGGGTTCCTCTCATTAGGAGAGGGTTTTCTTGAAGTTGTCTCCCACTCATGGGTCAGATAAAATGATTAGAAAACAAGCCAAAGCTGCAGCCCCTTGTCTATCCTGACTCTCAGGAGCCCACACCTGTTCCTTGGACCTGGCCGGTTCAGCAAGTTCCATTTTCTGCAACTGTGAGCCCCTGAGGGGTGATGATTGGCTGACCTGGGCAGCCTTACCGTGCCGGCCAGCCCTCCCCAGGTGTGCCTGGGTTGAGATCAATATAAATACCACTCCAGGCAGCAAGAGCCCCTGCAGCCGTGCCTGACGCCATTTTCTCTGCCCTGTCAGCAGTCTCGGGGCTGGGCTGGTGGGAGGGAGTGAGAGGCCACGGCTTTGTGGGTGGCCCAGTGTGAGTGGGGCTCTGCTGGACTTTCTGCAGCAGTTGCCAGGCTGCCACCTGCTAAAGAAGAGGATGTGTCACCCATACCTGCTGCTGGAATTTCTCCCTGGGCAGAGGTGAGGAAGGAAAAAAGCAGTGGGGGCAGGGACAGGACGGGTATCTCAGGCAGGGAAATGGAAATCTTCCAGAAGAGCACCCAGGGCCAGGACCATCCTGGCTGGCCTGCAGGCACCAAGTCGGCCGGCATGCTGTCACTCGTGTGGCTCTATGGCCCTTCCTCTAGGCTTTCAAGTCCTTGTATATATTCAGGTGTTTTACCTGGGACGGGTGGGAATAGTTCAGCAGCAACTGGCCTGGGGCTCAGCTCACGTTTACTCACAGATGCCTCGGCACGGTGCCCCAGCTTTGCAATGAGGACGCTTGTTGCGTGGGGGCTGCTGGCTGAATGGGAGACGATTCCCCACCACTGACCAACTTCAGAATTGTTTACAACTGGAGCAAGTGCCCTGATACGGTTTTCCTCTGTGTAACTGGTGGCTTCTGTGTTTTTTTTTCTCTTTTTCGTTTTTGGTTCAAGGTAGATTTTATTCCTCTTTTTTGTATTTACAGATATAAGCATGGAAATAATTCATTCATATAAATACATGTATGTGCAGGGAATAATTGTTTTTTCTGTTTTATTTTTTAAATTTTACTTCTTTTTAATTTTGAATTTTATTTTATATTTTTATACAGCAGGTTCTTATTGGTTATCTATTTTATACATATAAATGTATACATGCCAATCCCAGTCTCTCAACTCCTCCCACCACCACCCCCCCAACAGCTTTCCCCCCTTGTTGTCCATACGTTTGTTGTCTACATCTGTTGCTCTATTTATGTCTTGCAAAATGGTTAATCTGTACAGTTTTTCTAGGTTCCACATATATGCATGAATATACAAGATTTGTTTTTCTCTTTCTGACTTACTTCACTCTGTATGACAGTCTCTAGATCCATCGACGTCTCTACAAATGACCCAATTTCATTCCTTTTCATGGCTTAGTAATATTCCATTTTATATATGTACCACAGCTTTATGCATTCGTCTGTCTGTGGGCATTTAGGTTGCTTCCATTACCTCGATATTGTAAATAGTGATGCAATGAACATTGCGGTGAATGACTCTTCTTGATTTATGGTTTTGTCTGGGTATATGTCCAGTACTGGGATTCCTGTATCATATGGTAATTCTATTGTTAGTTTCTTAAGAAATTCCATATTGTTCTCCATAATGACTGTATCAATTTATATTCCCAACAATAGTGGAAGAGGGTTCCTTTTCTCCACACCCTTTCCAGCATTTTTTGTTTGTAGATTTTCAATGATGCCTATTCTACCAGGTGTGAGGTGATACCTCATTGTTGAATCCATTTCCTTGAGCAAGGGGTAGCTCTTGTCTATTACATATTTGGCTTATGGAACGGTATCTGTGCTAATTTCAAACTCTGCTTTTATGCAGCACCCCAACTCACCTTCCCCCTTAAGCAGGCATAAGTTGGTTTTCTAAACTTGAGACCCTGTTCTGTTTTGTAATTCAGTTCATGTGTAGCCAAGTTCACATTCCGTGTATTAGTGATACCTTATGATGTTTCATTTTCTGTGTGACTTATTTCACTTAGAATCATCGTGCCTCAATCCACTCATTATGCTGGTACGGGCCTGGTGACATAGATTTCATTGCTGAGTGGTATTCTGTTGTACAGAAGTACCGCAACTTCTTTATCCATTATTTGCTCTCTGGGATATTTAACTTGTGCCGTAGAAGAGATTCCTGTAAAAAGAGCCGTCCCAAATTTTGGGGTTGCTTTGTCTTTTTGATATTAATTTCCCTAAGCTATAGGACCATAAGTGGAAGTGCCCTAGGCTCTGTTGCTTTGTTTTTTCGATGTTTCAGGAAACACCATACACTTCTCCCGAGTGTCTGTTGGCAATTTACATCCCGCCCATCAGCATAACAAGGCTCCCAGTTCTCCATGGCCTGTCCTGCCTTTATGGATTTTACACTTTATTCTGATGGCCCTTTTGACCGGGGGGAAGTGAGACTTCATTGTAGTGCAGATTTCCTTTGCAAGCTTGCTTGGTTGGCCAAAAAGGGCGTATGCGTTTTTTCCTGAATATATTCAGGAAAAAACGCATATGCCCTTTTGGCAAAGTGCATCATTGTGGACGTTCTGCCTCTTTTCCTACGCTTTCAATGCAATTCCAGTCTACCTCCTGAAATCGGTATCCTGCAATCCTGCCCCGCTTTCAAGTCCTCTTGGAAGCCTTACTTCAGTATATTTTTGGACGATAGCTGTCATTTATAACTCTGCAGGTTTGTGAATTACAGTGCCCCTGAGCTCCTTTCTTCAACTCGCTTTCTTTTGAGCTGGCCGCAACACCGCAGGATGGCTTCAGGCCCTAAACTGGTTCCGGCACGGCACGCTGAGCCTTTGGTTATTTCCTCTTCCTGGTGGGAAATGAGAGTTAAATTTGCCCGTCCAGACACCTCCAGCTAGTCTCTCATTGGTTCTCCCTATTCCTGTTCATCTTCCGCAGAAATTGCAAACTGGGCCAAACAGGAGGTTAAAGGCGCTGACTCTCCAAGGTGGGAGAATGTTAGTAAAGGGTCTGGAATGTTGCACCAGAGTACCAGGGGAGGAAAACTGAGACATATTTGAAAACGTCTCCCGTTCACACGGTTGATCAACTCGGGGTTCCACATGCATGTTTTAGCTGAAGGAAGAATACCTTAAACCTGGAGAGTTGAGACCCGTGGAATGGGTACCATGCAATATGACTTCAAAGGGTCTTCATTTGCTCACCGAACCTCTCCAATCCTATCACTGCTGCGTTTATGCCCCTGTACACATGCTTGATTCTCTTTCAGAGACATGGCATTCCATAGGTTTTACGATACTTACTAGTCAGGTACATTCTTAGGCGTTTAATATGCGGTGTTGAGTCCATTTCGTTGAGCAAGGAGTAGCTCTTGTCTATTCCATATTTGACTTAAGGAACTTTATCTGTGTTCATTTCAGTCTCTGGTTTTATGCAGCACCCCAAGGCACCTTTACCCTTAAGCAAGAATAAGTTGGTTTTCTAAATTTGAGACCCTGTTCTGTTCTGTAATTCAGTTCCTGTGTAGCCAAGTTTACATTCCGTGTATTAGTGATATCTTATGATGTTTCTTTTTCTGTGTGACTTATTTCAGTTAGAATCATCATACCTGAATCCACTAATTGTGATGCTAAGGGCCTGATGACATAGATTTCATTGCTGAGTGATATTGCCTTGTAAGTAAATACCACAACTTCTTTATCCATTTTTCACTTTCTGCGATGTTGAACTTGTACTGTAAACGAGGTTCTTGTAAACAGAGGCTTCCCAAATTTTGGGGTGGCTGTGTCTTTTTGATTTTAATTTCCCTAAGCTATAGGACCATAAGTGGAAGTGCCCTAGGCTCTGTTGCTTTGTTTTTTAGATGTTTCAGGAAACACCATATACTTCTCCCGAGTGGTTGTTGGCAATTTACATCCCGCCCATCAGCATAACAAGGCTCCCAGTTCTCCATGGCCTGTACTGCCTTTCTGGATTTTACACTTTTTTTAGATGGCCCTTTTGACCGGGGGGAAGTGAGACTTCATTGTAGTGCAGATTTCCTTTGCAAGCTTGCTTGGTTGGCCAAAAAGGGCGTATGCGTTTTTTCCTGAATATATTCAGGAAAAAACGCATACGCCCTTTTTGGCCAAGTGCATCATTGTGGACGTTCTGCCTCTTTTCCTATGCTTTCAATGCAATTCCAGTCTACCTCCTGAAATCGGTTTCCTGCAATTCTGCCCCGCTTTCAAGTCCTCTTGGCAGCCTTACTTCAGTCTATTTTTGGACGATAGCTGTCATTTATAACTCTGCAGGTTTGTGAATTACAGTGCCCCTGAGCTCCTTTCTTCAACTCGCTTTCTTGTGAGCTGGCCGCAACACCGCAGGATGGCTTCAGGCCCTAATCTGGTTCCGGCACGGCACGCTGAGCCTTTGGTTAATTCCTCTTCCTGGTGGGAAATGAGAGTTAAATTTGCCCGTCCAGACACCTCCAGCTAGTCTCTCATTGGTTCTCGCTATTCCTGTTCATCTTCCGCAGAAATTGCAAACTGGGCCAAACAGGAGGTTAAAGGCACTGACTCTCCAAGTCGGGAGAGTGTTAGTAAAGCGTCTGGAATGTTGCACCCGAGTACCAGGGTACGAAAACTGAGACATATTTGAACACGTCTCCCGATCACATGGTTCATCATACTCTGGGTTCCACATGCATGTTTTAGCTGAAGGAAGAATACCTAAAACCTGGGTAGTTGAAACCCGTGGAATGGGTACCATGCAATATGACTTCAAAGGGTCTTCATTTGCTCACCGAACCTCTCCAATCCTATCACTGATGCGTTTATGCCCCTGTACACATGCTTGATTCTCTTTCGGAGACATAGCAATCCATAGGTTTTAACATACTTACTAGTCAGGTACATTCTTAGGCGTTTAATATGCGGTGTTGAGTCCATTTCGTTGAGCAAGTAGTAGCTCTTGTCTATTCCATATTTGGCTTAAGAAACTTTATCTGTGCTCATTTCAATCTCTGGTTTTATGCAGCACCCCAACTCACCTTTACCCTTAAGCAAGCATAAGTTGGTTTTCTAAATTTGAGACCCTGTTCTGTTCTGTAATTCAGTTCCTGTGTAGCCAAGTTTACAATCCATGTATTACTGATATCTTATGATGTTTCTTTTTCTGTGTGACTTATTTCAGTTAGAATCATCATACCTGAATCCACTCATTGTGCTGCTAAGGGCCTGATGACACAGATTTCATTGCTGAGTGATATTGCTTTGTATGTAAATACCACAACTTCTTTATCCATTTTTCACTTTCTGCGATGTTGAACTTGTACTGTAAACGAGGTTCCTGTAAACAGAGCCGTTCCAAACTTTGGGGTGGCTGTGTCTTTTTGATTTTAATTTCCCTAAGCTATAGGACCATAAGTGGAAGTGCCCTAGGTTCTGTTGCTTTGTTTTTTAGATGTTTCAGGAAACACCATACACTTCTCCGGAGTGGTTGTTGGCAATTTACATCCCGCCCATCAGCATAACAAGGCTCCCAGTTCTCCATGGCCTGTCCTGCCTTTCTGGATTTTACACTTTTTTCAGATGGCCCTTTTGACCGGGGAGAAGTGAGACTTCATTGTAGTGCAGATTTCCTTTGCAAGTTTGCTTGGTTGGCCAAAAAGGGCGTATGCGTTTTTTCCTGAATATATTCAGGAAAAAACGCATACGCCCTTTTTGGCCAAGTGCATCATTGTGGACGTTCTGCCTCTTTTCCTATGCTTTCAATGCAATTCCAGTCTACCTCCTGAAATCGGTTTCCTGCAATTCTGCCTTGCTTTCAATGCCTCTTCATAGCCTTACCTCAATATATTTTTTAAAAATAGTTGGCCTTTATAACTCTGCAGGTTTTTGAATTGCAGTGGCCCTTAGCTCCATTTTTTAGCTCTTATTTTCGTGGTCTTGCCCCGTAACCACAGGATTCCTTGAAGCCCTATTTTTCTTCTGGGGCACCTTGCTGTGCCTTTGGTTAATTCTTCTTACTGATGTGATATTAGAGTGACATGTGCCCATTGAAACCGCTACAGCTAGTTTCTCACTGGTTCCCCCTATTCCCATTCATCCTCTGCACTAACTGCAGACTGTGCGATACCAGAACTTAAAGGCATTGACTCCATGTGGGGATGTTGTTAGTAAAGCGGCTGGAATGTCGATCCGGAGCCCCAGGAGAGGAAAAATGAGGTGCGTTTTAGAAACCTTTCCCGATCATATGGTATACCAGTCGCTGGGTTTCCCAAGCATGGTTTAGCTGTAGGAAGATTCCCTTCAACCTGGAGTGTTGGGACCCTTGGAATGAGTAGCATGAAGTATTGCATTAAACTTTCGGCAGTTGCTCACCAAAGCTCACCAATCCTGTCAGCCCCAAGTGTCCAGCCTTATGTCTTATCCAGCTGTGGGTTTATATGTGGTCAATCCAGGTTGCATCACAGCCCCTGAGCGAATTTTGTAAGAATTTTTCTCTCTTTCATTGTTTCAGCGTTTTGTTTTTAAAATTTATTTCTATAATGGGGTTTAGCTCCTTTTCACTGCTGTGTTTGTGCCGCTCTGCACACACTTGATTCCCTTATGGAGATATATCAATACATGGGTTTTAAGATTCTTATTCCTCAGATATATTTCTCTGCGGTGTATAGGGTGTGTTGAGGCCTGTTCATTGAGCAAGGTGTAGATCTTGTCTAATACCTATTTGGTTTATTGAACGGTATCTGTGCTAATTTCAAACTCTGGTTTTATGCATCACCCCACCTCTCCTTTCCCCTTAAGCTGACATAAGTGTGTTTTCTAAATGTGAGACACTGTTCTGTTCTGTAATTCATTTCTTGTGCAGCCATATTTACCCTCCCTCTATAAGTGATATCTTATGATATGTTTCTTTTTCTGTTTGACTTATTTCAAGTAGTATTATCGGACCTAAATCCACTCTTTATCCTTCTACTAGCCTTATTACATTGATTTCATGGTGAAGAGATATTCCATTGTACATAAGTACCACATCTTCTTTATCCATTGTTCTCTTTCCTGGGATATTTAAGGTGTACTGAAGTTGAGGTTCTTGTAAACAGAGTAGCCCTAAACTGTGGTGTGCTTGTGTCTTGTTGATTTTTAGACTTCCCTAGATATACTCCCATGATTGGAAGTGTCCTATGCTCTGTAGCTCTGTTTTTTAGATGATTTAGGAACCACCATACACTTCTCCAGAGTGGCTCTCGGCAGTTCACACACTGCCCATCAGCGTATAAAGGCTCCCTGTTCTCCATGGCCTGTCCTGCATTTCTGGTTTTTACAATTTTTTAGGATGGCCCTTTTGACTGGTGGGAAGTGAGACTTCTTTGTTGTGCACATTTGCATTGCTTGCTTGCTTCGTTGCCCATAAAGTGCGTATGCGTTTTTTCCTGGATATAATCAGGAAAAAACGCATACGCCCTTTTGGGCCAACTGCATCATTGTCGAAATTCTGCCGCTTTTCATGTGCGTTAAAGACGAGTCCAATCTATCTCTTGAAATCTGTTTCTTGCAATTCTGTCTTGCATTCAGATCCTCTTCTTTGCCTTACCTCAACATATTTTTGGACGTTAGTTTTCATTTATAACTCTGCAGGTTTGTGAATTGCAGTGACCCTGAGCTCCATTTTTTAAGTTGCTCTTTTGTGAGCTGGCCTCAAACCCGCAGGATTGCTTCAGGCCCTATTTTGGCTCCGGTGAGGCAGGCTGAGCCTTTCTTTAATTCTTATTCTTAATGGGAAATTAGAGTGATATGTGCCCGTCCAAACCCCTACAACTCTTCTCTCATTGGTTCCCCCTCTTCCCGTTCATCCTCCTCACAATTTGCAAAATGTGTGAAACAGAAGTTTAAATGTGCTGATTCTCCAAGTGGGGAGATTCTAAGTAGCGTGGCTGGAATGGTGAACAGGAGCACCAGGAGAGGATAAATGAGGTGCATTTTAGACACATCTCCCGATCACATGGTGTACAGCCCTCTGGGCTTTCCATGCATGTTTTAGCTGTAGGAAGATCCCTTGAACCTGCAGATTTGGGACCCATTGAATGGGTACCAGGTAGTATTACTTTAAAGGGTGTGCATTTCCTCACCCAACCTCACATTTCTCTTAGCGCAAACAGTTTCCAGCCTTATGTCTCATCCTGCTGTGGGTCTAGATGTGTTCAATCCATGTTGCATCACCGTCCCTGAGGAAAAGTTGTAAGAGGTTTTCTCTGTCTCTCTGTCGTTTATTTTTTTCAATTTATTACTATATTGGTTACAGCTGATTTTCAAAGCTCTGTTTCTTGCTGCTGTACATCCACTTGATTCACGTACAGAGAGACATCAATAAATTCTTTTTCAGATTCTTACCAGTCATATATATTCTTTTCCGGTGACTTGAGTGTGCTGAGTGCAGTTCTTTTAGCTACCGTGTAGGCCTTGTTGATTATCAGTTTGGTATTTGGAATGGTATCTTTGCTAATTTCAACCTCCTGGATGATGCCTCACCCCTCCCCACCTTTCCCGTTTAGCAGCCTTATGCGTGTTTTCTACATATTTGACTATGTTTTTGTTTTGTAATTTATTTCATGTGTAGCCATTTTGGATTCCACCTTTAAGTGATATCTTATGATATGTGTCTTTTTCTTTTTGAATTCTGTCACTTAGAATGATCATATGTAACTCCTCCGGAGTTGTTACAACTGGCCATATTTCATTGATTTCCAGGCTGAATAATATTCCACTCTACCTAAGTACCACATCTCTATCCATTTTTTCCCTCCAGAGACATTTAAGTTATATCCTAGTCGAGGATCTTTTAAACAGAGAGGGGGTAAACATTGGGGTGCCTGTGTCCTCTCGATTTTTGTTTTTCCCAAGATATACGCCCATGAGTGCAAGTGCCCTATGCTCTGTAGCTCATTTTGTAGATGCTTTAGTAAACACAATACACTTCTCCAGAATGGCCGTTGGCAATATACATTTCCACTATAAGTCTCACAGGGCTCCCTCTTCTCGTTGCCCTGTCCTGCATTTCTGTTGTTTACGCTTTATGAGGATGGCTCTTCTGACTGATGCGAAGTGATATCTTTTGTGGTATTGACTTCCAGTGCCCACCTGTTTGGTTGGCTAAAAAAGTGTATGCCCTTTTCTTGAATATATACAGAAAAGAACGCATACACCCTTTTTGGCCAACTGCAATGTTGGCAATGTTCAGCTCCTTTTCTTGTGCTTAATGGCGAGTCCTTTCTACCTCCTCAAATCCCTTTCCTGCCATTCTCCCTTGCTTACAAGTCCTTTTCTCTGACTTTCCTCAAGACATTTTTCAGTGATGGATATTTTCAACTCTGCAGTTTTGTGAATTTTACTGCCCCTGAGTTCCATTGTTCAACTCGTGTTTATGGGAACTGGCCACAAAGCAGCGGGATTTCCTCAAGCCCTATACTGTTTCCATGGGCAACCCTAGCCTTTGGTCAATTCGTCTTCCTGATTGGAAATTAGAGTGACATGTGCCTGTCTGAACACCTAGGACTTGTCTCTCATTGTTCCTCATCCTTCCGCTTCATCCTCTGGACAAATTCCAAACTGTACGCAACAGGATGTTGACAGTGCTGACATCTCCAAGTGGGGAGACTGTTAGTAAAGATGCTGGAGGGGTGAACCCGAGCACCAGGAGATGAGGAGATGAGATGCCTTTTCCAAACTCTTCCCGATCAGACGGTATACCATCCTCTGGGTGTGACAGACATGTTTTAGCAGTAGGAAGAGTCCCATTCATGTAAGGAGAACACCAGGGCTTTTTCAAAATCAGTGTCTCCCCGAAACCCAAACTGGGGAATTTTTTAAGCTACGGCTACACATATGTTCATTAAGGGCCTTGGGAAGTAGGCAGAGTCCAAACTTTAGATGATTGAAGTCTTCAGGGTCAGAAGCACTCACCACCAGCTTCCCTTAGGCTACACTTTAACTGTCATTGATAGATGATGTCAATAAAAATATCTATTCTTTTTCAGATTATTTCCCCTTATAGGTTATTGCAAAATGTTGAGTGTAGTTCCCTGTGCTATACAGTAGTTCCTTGTTGATGATCTATTTTATACATAGCAGTGTGTATGTGTTAATTCCAAACTGTTAATTTATCCCTCCTCCCACCTTTCCCCTTTGGTAATAATAAATTATAAGATTTTATACTTCTCAGAAATGGGGGAGCTGAAAGAGAGGTATCATTTTCAATGGAAAAGCATTTAAAACAAGATTGAAGGTTTAACCAAGATTATTAGATGTACATCCTTGGAAAGAAATCACTTCGTTTCTCCAATATTGACCTGACAAATAAGACAAACCTTTTCACTGAACTTGCTTATAAAAAGTGATGGAAATATCAAATGGAAGTGTTAAAAACATCTTATTTTACCCGAGCCTTATACACTGTTCTATGTTAACTACAATTTGGCTCACACATCTGTTCATTGAGGTTACAATAGTCTCAATTTCTGTTACTGATCCTCCAGAGTGGACCCCAACAAGTGTCCCCCTGCCCAGTGTCATTGGGGCCAACAGATCGAGACTGAGTTTGGTTCACAAGCAAAGGAAACTTTATATTTTGATCAGAGAATGGAGAGGTGAGAGCATGCACTACCCCGTGGGCTGTGGGCTGGGCTGCTGTGTAGAGATCCTGTCAGAGTCAGTGGGAGGGAGGGAGGCGGCGGAGCTCTCGAGGGCCGGGTTGGCTGTAGCTCAGGCTCTATATTGTGGAGTCTGCACTGGGCCCCAGGAGCTGAGGTGTCGACCCAGCCATTCTGCACTAGGAAATCTGGTCTGAAGTGCCGGGTGTGGAACCTCTGCATGCGGGACCCTAGGAGCACGTGAAATTAGACAAAGCACAAAGGATAAAAAAGGTTAGACTTGACTTTATTGCCCAGATTCTATTTTTATCTCCCAGGGATTTTTAATGGGCTTTGCTGGGGACAAACCCCTCCTCTGCCTTTTGTCCCGTTCCTCATTCTTGGAGTGCTGAGGGTGCAGACCCTTCTTCTGTAACTGCTGAGTGCTGAGTTGGGAGCCCTCATACCCTGGGGCGAGGGTCAGAGCTTCTCCCCAGCAGCCTCCCGGTGACGTTGATTGTCCCCAGGACCCCTGCCTCCCTGCTCGTCCACCTGAGCACCAGCATTGGAAGTGTTATAGATTCTAATGACCTTTAAGGGTCCAGGAAAGAGATGTGCAGAGACGCTGTGGGGGCCGGTTTCACCCCGCCCCACATTTGTTCGGCCACCTTAGGCTGACCGTCTCTGCCAGCCTAGATGCTCTGACCAGTAGTCTGCGCTTTCTTCAGTTAGGTCCCTGAATTAACGTACAAACAGCACCAGGTGTCAGAGCCCTGCCCGCTCAACTCCCAGACAGTCCAGGGTCAGTGGTGACCAAGGACCATGATGGCTACTGAGTCAACAGCCTTTTGAAGTAAACAGGAGTCCAGCCGGTCTTATTGGCCACCATCATCACGGTGTCTGTAGGCTTTTCTATGGTGACAGTGTGGTATACTGTTCCCCCGCCAAGATTATTAGCTCCCCTCTGGGTGCAGTAAGTCCTGCAAGCAGTAGTCTACTCTTTTGGGACACACTCTTGTTGTTTTATGAGAGAAACTCCAGGTCAAGTGATGTTCACACGAGTCGTCATGGTGCCCTGTTGCCCCCGGTTATCTCTCTGGATGTTGGAGTTGGAGGGCCTCCTCACTCGAGGTCGGTGTGCCCACGGAGCGAACCCTGCAACTTCAGGGCATGGTTGGTGGTTAGGATCACCACGTGGGGTCCTTTTCCCTTAGGAGGGAGGTGGCCTTTTGGGCTGCTGATTTCCAGGTTTTTAGATACCGCCAGTATCTTGGCCAGATGTGGCAGTGGGCCAAGCCCCTTAGTGACCGTAGTTTATCCTACCTGGATGGCATTCTTGCATTGTTCCATTTCAAGTGGTCCCAGTTTTTGCACTAATTCTCCAATGGCGATTCACCTTTCACCGGGAATGTAAAGGTCAAAGGGTTTAGCTAAATTAGGGAGTTCCAGGGCAAGGGTCTGAATTGACTGCTCTTTCCATTCTTGAAAGGCCACTTCTGGATTCTATTCAAAAGGATCATCATCTTTTCCTTTCAGTGTTTCATATAGAGGCCCAGCTAGTAGACTGTAGCTAGGGATCCAGAAGCAGCAAACCCTGGCCTCCCCAGGAACCCCTAAGCTGTCTTCTAGTTTTAGAAAGGGGTAAGGCTGAAAATGGTTTCTTCCCTTTCCTGGGATGGGCTTCTCTGACCTTCTGTGAGAATGAAGCCCAGGCAGGTCACCGCAGTCTGTGATATTTGAGCTTTTTCTTGGACAACTTCTATCCTTTATTGGCTTGGTAGTTCAGAGGCCTCCTTAGTAGGGCTGGTGATCAGAATGTCGTCTGCATATTGAAGGAGGGTTTCCTTTTCCAGAGGTAGAACTTTTAGGTCTTTAGCTAAGCTTTCCCCAAAGATGGTGTGGGAATTTTTGCACCCTTGGGGCCAGACGGCCCAGAAGTATTGTTTTAGTTGTATGTTGAGTCCTGCCACTCACAAGCCAAAATTTCTTGTGACTCTGGGACTAATGGAATACAAAAGAAGGCATCATTGAAGACTAATACAGAATACCATGTCCTGGTGGTTGGTAGAATGACCAGCAGGGTGTAGGAATTAGGAGCAACTGGAGGTATATCCTCGGTGGCTTCACTGACTGTCCTGACATCCTTTACCAGGTCCCCAGCAGCCCATGGGGCTCTCGTGGTCAGACCAATCCCAGAATATGGAGCTCACCTGGGCAGGTACCCCACCCCCACCCCAGCCCACGGGGCTCTCGTGGTCAGGCCCCTCCCAGGATACAGAGCTACCCTTGCAGGTACCGTGGCAGGGCTGGGCACACAGGAACCGTGCACATAGCCCTCATTGCAGAGCACCCCCAGCTCACCTGTCGCTCAGAGCTGACACAGAGCACCTCAGAGCAGGACTTGAACTAACAAACAGCAGCTGCGACAGGTCTGTGACCCTGGGCATCACTCCGTGAGGCCTCCCTCCACCTGGTCTTCCAGAGACTTCCACTGCACCCGGGGCACCAGGCCTCTGTCTCCAACCACCACCCACCCCTCCTCTCCCTGACTCCTGGGTTCCTCTCATTAGGAGAGGGTTTTCTTGAAGTTGTCTCCCACTCATGGGTCAGATAAAATGATTAGAAAACAAGCCAAAGCTGCAGCCCCTTGTCTATCCTGACTCTCAGGAGCCCACACCTGTTCCTTGGACCTGGCCGGTTCAGCAAGTTCCATTTTCTGCAACTGTGAGCCCCTGAGGGGTGATGATTGGCTGACCTGGGCAGCCTTACCGTGCCGGCCAGCCCTCCCCAGGTGTGCCTGGGTTGAGATCAATATAAATACCACTCCAGGCAGCAAGAGCCCCTGCAGCCGTGCCTGACGCCATTTTCTCTGCCCTGTCAGCAGTCTCGGGGCTGGGCTGGTGGGAGGGAGTGAGAGGCCACGGCTTTGTGGGTGGCCCAGTGTGAGTGGGGCTCTGCTGGACTTTCTGCAGCAGTTGCCAGGCTGCCACCTGCTAAAGAAGAGGATGTGTCACCCATACCTGCTGCTGGAATTTCTCCCTGGGCAGAGGTGAGGAAGGAAAAAAGCAGTGGGGGCAGGGACAGGACGGGTATCTCAGGCAGGGAAATGGAAATCTTCCAGAAGAGCACCCAGGGCCAGGACCATCCTGGCTGGCCTGCAGGCACCAAGTCGGCCGGCATGCTGTCACTCGTGTGGCTCTATGGCCCTTCCTCTAGGCTTTCAAGTCCTTGTATATATTCAGGTGTTTTACCTGGGACGGGTGGGAATAGTTCAGCAGCAACTGGCCTGGGGCTCAGCTCACGTTTACTCACAGATGCCTCGGCACGGTGCCCCAGCTTTGCAATGAGGACGCTTGTTGCGTGGGGGCTGCTGGCTGAATGGGAGACGATTCCCCACCACTGACCAACTTCAGAATTGTTTACAACTGGAGCAAGTGCCCTGATACGGTTTTCCTCTGTGTAACTGGTGGGTTCTGTGTTTTTTTTCTCTTTTTCGTTTTTGGTTCAAGGTAGATTTTATTCCTCTTTTTTGTATTTACAGATATAAGCATGGAAATAATTTATTCATATAAATACATGTATGTGCAGGGAATAATTGTTTTTTCTGTTTTATTTTTTAAATTTTACTTCTTTTTAATTTTGAATTTTATTTTATATTTTTATACAGCAGGTTCTTATTGGTTATCTATTTTATACATATAAATGTATACATGCCAATCCCAGTCTCTCAACTCCTCCCACCACCACCCCCCCAACAGCTTTCCCCCCTTGTTGTCCATACGTTTGTTGTCTACATCTGTTGCTCTATTTATGTCTTGCAAAATGGTTAATCTGTACAGTTTTTCTAGGTTCCACATATATGCATGAATATACAAGATTTGTTTTTCTCTTTCTGACTTACTTCACTCTGTATGACAGTCTCTAGATCCATCGACGTCTCTACAAATGACCCAATTTCATTCCTTTTCATGGCTTAGTAATATTCCATTTTATATATGTACCACAGCTTTATGCATTCGTCTGTCTGTGGGCATTTAGGTTGCTTCCATTACCTCGATATTGTAAATAGTGATGCAATGAACATTGCGGTGAATGACTCTTCTTGATTTATGGTTTTGTCTGGGTATATGTCCAGTACTGGGATTCCTGTATCATATGGTAATTCTATTGTTAGTTTCTTAAGAAATTCCATATTGTTCTCCATAATGACTGTATCAATTTATATTCCCAACAATAGTGGAAGAGGGTTCCTTTTCTCCACACCCTTTCCAGCATTTTTTGTTTGTAGATTTTCAATGATGCCTATTCTACCAGGTGTGAGGTGATACCTCATTGTTGAATCCATTTCCTTGAGCAAGGGGTAGCTCTTGTCTATTACATATTTGGCTTATGGAACGGTATCTGTGCTAATTTCAAACTCTGCTTTTATGCAGCACCCCAACTCACCTTCCCCCTTAAGCAGGCATAAGTTGGTTTTCTAAACTTGAGACCCTGTTCTGTTTTGTAATTCAGTTCATGTGTAGCCAAGTTCACATTCCGTGTATTAGTGATACCTTATGATGTTTCATTTTCTGTGTGACTTATTTCACTTAGAATCATCGTGCCTCAATCCACTCATTATGCTGGTACGGGCCTGGTGACATAGATTTCATTGCTGAGTGGTATTCTGTTGTACAGAAGTACCGCAACTTCTTTATCCATTATTTGCTCTCTGGGATATTTAACTTGTGCCGTAGAAGAGATTCCTGTAAAAAGAGCCGTCCCAAATTTTGGGGTTGCTGTGTCTTTTTGATATTAATTTCCCTAAGCTATAGGACCATAAGTGGAAGTGCCCTAGGCTCTGTTGCTTTGTTTTTTCGATGTTTCAGGAAACACCATACACTTCTCCCGAGTGTCTGTTGGCAATTTACATCCCGCCCATCAGCATAACAAGGCTCCCAGTTCTCCATGGCCTGTCCTGCCTTTATGGATTTTACACTTTATTCTGATGGCCCTTTTGACCGGGGGGAAGTGAGACTTCATTGTAGTGCAGATTTCCTTTGCAAGCTTGCTTGGTTGGCCAAAAAGGGCGTATGCGTTTTTTCCTGAATATATTCAGGAAAAAACGCATATGCCCTTTTGGCAAAGTGCATCATTGTGGACGTTCTGCCTCTTTTCCTACGCTTTCAATGCAATTCCAGTCTACCTCCTGAAATCGGTATCCTGCAATCCTGCCCCGCTTTCAAGTCCTCTTGGAAGCCTTACTTCAGTATATTTTTGGACGATAGCTGTCATTTATAACTCTGCAGGTTTGTGAATTACAGAGACCCTGAGCTCCTTTCTTCAACTCGCTTTCTTTTGAGCTGGCCGCAACACCGCAGGATGGCTTCAGGCCCTAATCTGGTTCCGGCACGGCACACTGAGCCTTTGGTTATTTCCTCTTCCTGGTGGGAAATGAGAGTTAAATTTGCCCGTCCAGACACCTCCAGCTAGTCTCTCATTGGTTCTCCCTATTCCTGTTCATCTTCCGCAGAAATTGCAAACTGGGCCAAACAGGAGGTTAAAGGCGCTGACTCTCCAAGTTGGGAGAGTGTTAGTAAAGGGTCTGGAATGTTGCACCAGAGTACCAGGGGAGGAAAACTGAGACATATTTGAAAACGTCTCCCGTTCACACGGTTGATCAACTCGGGGTTCCACATGCATGTTTTAGCTGAAGGAAGAATACCTTAAACCTGGAGAGTTGAGACCCGTGGAATGGGTACCATGCAATATGACTTCAAAGGGTCTTCATTTGCTCACCGAACCTCTCCAATCCTATCACTGCTGTGTTTATGCCCCTGTACACATGCTTGATTCTCTTTCGGAGACATAGCAATCCATAGGTTTTAAGATACTTACTAGTCAGGTACATTCTTAGGCGTTTAATATGCGGTGTTGAGTCCATTTCGTTGAGCAAGGAGTAGCTCTTGTCTATTCCATATTTGGCTTAAGGAACTTTATCTGTGCTCATTTCAATCTCTGGTTTTATGCAGCACCCCAACTCACCTTTACCCTTAAGCAAGCATAAGTTGGTTTTCTAAATTTGAGACCCTGTTCTGTTCTGTAATTCAGTTCCTGTGTAGCCAAGTTTACATTCCTTGTATTACTGATATCTTATGATGTTTCTTTTTCTGTGTGACTTATTTCAGTTAGAATCATCGTACCTGAATCCACTCATTATGCTGCTACGGGCCTGATGACACAGATTTCATTGCTGAGTGATACTGCATTGTACGTAAGTACCACAAGTTCTTTATCCATTTTTCACTTTCTGTGATATTGAACTTGTACGGTAAACGAGGTTCTTGTAAACAGAGGCGTCCCAAACTTTGGGGTGGCTGTGTCTTTTTGATTTTAATTTCCCTAAGCTATAGGACCATAAGTGGAAGTGCCCTAGGCTCTGTTGCTTTGTTTTTTAGATGTTTCAGGAAACACCATACACTTCTACCAAGTGTCTGTTGGCAATTTACTTCCCGCCCATCAGCATAACAAGGCTCCCAGTTCTCCATGGCCTGTCCTGCCTTTCTGGATTTTACACTTTTTTCAGATGGCCCTTTTGACCAGGGGGAAGTGAGACTTCATTGTAGTGCAGATTTCCTTTGCAAGCTTGCTTGGTTGGCCAAAAAGAGCGTATGCGTTTTTTCCTGAATATATTCAGGAAAAAACGCATACGCCCTTTTTGGCCAAGTGCATCATTGTGGACGTTCTGCCTCTTTGCCTATGCTTTCAATGCAATTCCAGTCTACCTCCTGAAATCGGTTTCCTGCAATTCTGCCCCGCTTTCAAGTCCTCTTGGCAGCCTTACTTCATTATAGTTTTGGACGATAGCTGTCATTTATAACTCTGCAGGTTTGTGAATTACAGTGCCCCTGAGCTCCATTCTTCAACTCGCTTTCTTTTGAGCTGGCCGCAACACCGCAGGATGGCTTCAGGCCCTAATCTGGTTCCGGCCCGGCACGCTGAGCCTTTGGTTAATTCCTCTTCCTGGTGGGAAATGAGAGTTAAATTTGCCCGTTCCGACACCTCCAGCTAGTCTCTCATTGGTTCTCGCTATTCCTGTTCATCTTCCGCAGAAATTGCAAACTGGGCCAAACAGGAGGTTAAAGGGACTGACTCTCCAAGTCGGGAGAGTGTTAGTAAAGCGTCTGGAATGTTGCACCCGTGTACCAGGGTAGGAAAACTGAGACATATTTGAACACATCTCCCGATCACATGGTTGATCATACTCTAGGTTCCACATGCATGTTTTAGCTGAAGGCACAATACCTTAAACCTGGGTAGTTGAAACCCGTGGAATGGGTACCATGCAATATGACTTCAAAGGGTCTTCATTTGCTCACCGAACCTCTCCAATCCTATCACTGCTGCGTTTATGCCCCTGTACACATGCTTGATTCTCTTTCGGAGACATAGCAATCCATAGGTTTTAAGATACTTACTAGTCAGGTACATTCTTAGGCGTTTAATATGCAGTGTTGAGTCCATTTCGTTGAGCAAGGAGTAGCTCTTGTCTATTCCATATTTGGCTTAAGGAACTTTATCTGTGCTCATTTCAATCTCTGGTTTTATGCAGCACCCCAACTCACCTTTCCCCTTAAGCAAGCATAAGTTGGTTTTCTAAATTTGAGACCCTGTTCTGTTTTGGAATGCAGTTCCTGTGTAGCCAAGTTTACATTCCGTGTATTAGTGATATCTTATGATGTTTCTTTTTCTGTGTGACTTATTTCAGTTAGATTCATCGTACCTGAATCCACTCATTATGCTGCTACGGGCCTGATGACATATTTTTCATTGCTGAGTGATACTGCATTGTACGTAAGTACCGCAAGTTCTTTATCCATTTTTCAATTTCTGTGATATTGAACTTGTACGGTAAACGAGGTTCTTGTAAACGGAGGCGTCCCAAACTTTAGGGTGGCTGTGTCTTTTTGATTTTAATTTCCCTAATCTATAGGACCATAAGTGGAAGTGGCCTAGGCTCTGTTGCTTTGTTTTTTAGATGTTTCAGGAAACACCATACACTTCTCCTGAGTGTCTGTTGGCAATTTACATCCCGCCCATCAGCATAACAATGCTCCCAGTTCTCCATGGCCTGTCCTGCCTTTCTGGATTTTACACTTTTTTCAGATGGCCCTTTTGACCGGGGGGGAAGTGAGACTTCATTGTAGTGCAGATTTCCTTTGCAAGCTTGCTTGGTTGGCCAAAAAGGGCGTATGCGTTTTTTCCTGAATATATTCAGATAAAAACTCATACGCCCTTTTTGGCCAAGTGCATCATTGTGTACGTTCTGCCTCTTTTCCTATGCTTTCAATGCAATTTCAGTCTACCTCCTGAAATCGGTTTCCTGCAATTCTGCCCCGCTTTCAAGTCCTCTTGGCAGCCTTACTTCAGTCTATTTTTGGACGATAGCTGTCATTTATAACTCTGCAGGTTTGTGAATTACAGTGCCCCTGAGCTCCTTTCTTCAACTCGCTTTCTTGTGAGCTGGCCGCAACACCGCAGGATGGCTTCAGGCCCTAATCTGGTTCCGGCACGGCACGCTGAGCCTTTGGTTAATTCCTCTTCCTGGTGGGAAATGAGAGTTAAATTTGCCCGTCCAGACACCTCCAGCTAGCCTCTCATTGGTTCTCGCTATTCCTGTTCATCTTCCGCAGAAATTGCAAACTGGGCCAAACAGGAGGTTAAACGGACTGACTCTCCAAGTCGGGAGAGTGTTAGTAAAGCGTCTGGAATGTTGCACCCGAGTACCAGGGGAGGAAAACTGAGACATATTTGAACACGTCTCCCGTTCACATGGTTGATCATACTCTGAGTTGCACATGCATGTTTTAGCTGAAGGAAGAATACCTTAAACCTGGAGAGTTGAGACCCGTGTAATGGGTACCATGCAATATGACTTCAAAGGGTCTTCATTTGCTCACCGAACCTCTCCAATCCTATCACTGCTGCGTTTATGCCCCTGTACACACGCTTGATTCTCTTTTGGAGACATAGCAATCCATAGGTTTTAAGATACTTACTAGTCAGGTACATTCTTGGGGGTTTAATATGGGGTTTTGAGTCCATTTCGTTGAGCAAGGAGTAGCTCTTGTCTATTCCATATTTGGCTTAAGGAACTTTATCTGTGCTCATTTCAATATCTGGTTTTATGCAGCACCCCAACTCACCTTTCCCCTTAAGCAAGCATAAGTTGGTTTTCTAAATTTGAGACCCTGTTCTGTTTTGGAATGCAGTTCCTGTGTAGCCAAGTTTACATTCCGTGTATTAGTGATATCTTATGATGTTTCTTTTTCTGTGTGACTTATTTCAGTTAGATTCATCGTACCTGAATCCACTCATTATGCTGCTACGGGCCTGATGACATATTTTTCATTGCTGAGTGATACTGCATTGTACGTAAGTACCGCAAGTTCTTTATCCATTTTTCAATTTCTGTGATATTGAACTTGTACGGTAAACGAGGTTCTTGTAAACGGAGGCGTCCCAAACTTTGGGGTGGCTGTGTCTTTTTGATTTTAATTTCCCTAATCTATAGGACCATAAGTGGAAGTGCCCTAGGCTCTGTTGCTTTGTTTTTTAGATGTTTCAGGAAACACCATACACTTCTCCTGAGTGTCTGTTGGCAATTTACATCCCGCCCATCAGCATAACAATGCTCCCAGTTCTCCATGGCCTGTCCTGCCTTTCTGGATTTTACACTTTTTTCAGATGGCCCTTTTGACCGGGGGGGAAGTGAGACTTCATTGTAGTGCAGATTTCCTTTGCAAGCTTGCTTGGTTGGCCAAAAAGGGCGTATGCGTTTTTTCCTGAATATATTCAGATAAAAACTCATACGCCCTTTTTGGCCAAGTGCATCATTGTGTACGTTCTGCCTCTTTTCCTATGCTTTCAATGCAATTTCAGTCTACCTCCTGAAATCGGTTTCCTGCAATTCTGCCCCGCTTTCAAGTCCTCTTGGCAGCCTTACTTCAGTCTATTTTTGGACGATAGCTGTCATTTATAACTCTGCAGGTTTGTGAATTACAGTGCCCCTGAGCTCCTTTCTTCAACTCGCTTTCTTGTGAGCTGGCCGCAACACCGCAGGATGGCTTCAGGCCCTAATCTGGTTCCGGCACGGCACGCTGAGCCTTTGGTTAATTCCTCTTCCTGGTGGGAAATGAGAGTTAAATTTGCCCGTCCAGACACCTCCAGCTAACCTCTCATTGGTTCTCGCTATTCCTGTTCATCTTCCGCAGAAATTGCAAACTGGGCCAAACAGGAGGTTAAAGGGACTGAGTCTCCAAGTCGGGAGAGTGTTAGTAAAGCGTCTGGAATGTTGCACCCGAGTACCAGGGTACGAAAACTGAGACATATTTGAACACGTCTCCCGTTCACATGGTTGATCATACTCTGGGTTCCACATGCATGTTTTAGCTGAAGGAAGAATACCTTAAACCTGGAGAGTTGAGACCCGTGTAATGGGTACCATGCAATATGACTTCAAAGGGTATTCATTTGCTCACCGAACCTCTCCAATCCTATCACTGCTGCGTTTATGCCCCTGTACACACGCTTGATTCTCTTTTGGAGACATAGCAATCCATAGGTTTTAAGATACTTACTAGTCAGGTACATTCTTAGGCGTTTAATATGGGGTTTTGAGTCCATTTCGTTGAGCAAGGAGTAGCTCTTGTCTATTCCATATTTGGCTTAAGGAACTTTATCTGTGCTCATTTCGATCTCTGGTTTTATGCAGCACCCCAACTCACCTTTCCCCTTAAGCAAGCATAAGTTGGTTTTCTAAATTTGAGACCCTGTTCTGTTTTGGAATGCAGTTCCTGTGTAGCCAAGTTTACATTCCGTGTATTAGTGATATCTTATGATGTTTCTTTTTCTGTGTGACTTATTTCAGTTAGATTCATCGTACCTGAATCCACTCATTATGCTGCTACGGGCCTGATGACATAGATTTCATTGCTGAGTGATACTGCATTGTACGTAAGTACCACAAGTTCTTTATCCATTTTTCAATTTCTGTGATATTGAACTTGTACGGTAAACGAGGTTCTTGTAAACGGAGGCGTCCCAAACTTTGGGGTGGCTGTGTCTTTTTGATTTTAATTTCCCTAAGCTATAGGACCATAAGTGGAAGTGCCCTAGGCTCTGTTGCTTTGTTTTTTAGATGTTTCAGGAAACACCATACACTTCTCCCGAGTGGTTCTTGGCAATTTACATCCCGCCCTTCAGCATAACAAGGCTCCCAGTTCTCCATGGCCTGTCCTGCCTTTCTGGATTTTACACTTTTTTCAGATGGCCCTTTTGACCGGGGGGAAGTGAGACTTCATTGTAGTGCAGATTTCCTTTGCAAGCTTGCTTGGTTGGCCAAAAAGGGCATATGCGTTTTTTCCTGAATATATTCAGGAAAAAACGCATACGCCCTTTTTGGCCAAGTGCATCATTGTGGACGTTCTGCCTCTTTTCCTATGCTTTCAATGCAATTCCAGTCTACCTCCTGAAATCGGTTTCCTGCAATTCTGCTCCGCTTTGAAGTCGTCTTGGCAGCCTTACTTCAGTCTATTTTTGGACGATAGCTGTCATTTATAACTCTGCAGGTTTGTGAATTACAGTGCCCCTGAGCTCCTTTCTTCAACTCGCTTTCTTGTGACCTGGCCGCAACACCGCAGGATGTCTTCAGGCCCTAATCTTGTTCTGCCACGGCACGCTGAGCCTTTCGTTAATTCCTCTTCCTGGTGGGAAATGAGAGTTAAATTTGCCCATCCAGACACCTCCAGCTAGTCTCTCATTGGTTCTCGCTATTCCTGTTCATCTTCCACAGAAATTGCAAACTGGGCCAAACAGGAGGTTAAAGGGACTGACTCTCCAAGTGGGGAGAGTGTTAGTAAAGCGTCTGGAATGTTGCACCCGAGTACCAGGGTACGAAAACTGAGACATATTTGAACACGTCTCCTGATCACATGGTTGATCATACTCTAGGTTCCACATGCATGTTTTAGCTGAAGGAAGAATACCTTAAACCTGGGTAGTTGAAACCCGTGGAATGGGTACCATGCAATATGACTTCAAAGGGTCTTCATTTGCTCACCGAACCTTTCCAATCCTATCACTGCTGCGTTTATGCCCCTGTACTCATGCTTGATTCTCTTTCGGAGACATAGCAATCCATAGGTTTTAAGATATTTAGTAGTCAGGTACATTCTTAGGCGTTTAATATGCGGTGTTGAGTCCATTTCGTTGAGCAAGGAGTAGCTCTTGTCTATTCCATATTTGGCTTAATTAACTTTATCTGTGCTCATTTCAATCTCTGGTTTTATGCAGCACCCCAACTCACCTTTCCCCTTAAGCAAGCATAAGTTGGTTTTCTAAATTTGAGACCCTGTTCTGTTTTGGAATTCAGTTCCTGTGTAGCCAAGGTTACATTCCGTGTATTAGTGATATCTTATGACGTTTATTTTTCTGTGTGACTTATTTCAGTTAGAATCATCGTACCTGAATCCACTCATTATGCTGCTATGGGCCTGATGACATAGATTTCATTGCTGAGTGATACTGCATTGTACGTAAGTACCACAAGTTCTTTACCCATTTTTCACTTTCTGTGATATTGAACTTGTACGATAAACGAGGTTCTTGTAAACAGAGGCGTCCCAAATTTTGGGGTTGCTGTGTCTTTTTGATTTTAATTTCCCTAAGCTATAGGACCATAAGTGGAAGTGCCCTAGGCTCTGTTGCTTTGTTTTTTAGATGTTTCAGGAAACACCATACACTTCTCCAGAGTGTCTGTTGGCAATTTACATCCCGCCCATCAGCATAACAAGGCTCCCAGTTCTCCATGGCCTGTCCTGCCTTTCTGGATTTTACACTTTTTTCAGATGGCCCTTTTGACCGGGGGGAAGTGAGACTTCATTGTCGTGCAGATTTCCTTTGCCAGTTTGCTTGCTTGGCCAAAAAGGACGTATGCGTTTTTTCCTGAATATATTCAGGGAAAAACGCATACGCCCTTTTTGGCCAAGTGCATCATTTTGGAGGTTCTGCCTCCTTTCCTATGCTTTCAATGCAATTCCAGTCTACCTCCTGAAATCGGTTTCCTGCAATTCTTCCCCGCATTCAAGTCCTCTTGGCAGCCTTACTTCAGTATATTTTGGGACGATAGCTGTCATTTATAACTCTGCAGGTTTGTGAATTACAGTGCCCCTGAGCTCCTTTCTTCAACTCGCTTTCTTGTGAGCTGGTCGCAACACCGCAATATGGCTTCAGTCCTTAATCTGGTTCCGGCACGGCACGTTGAGCCTTTGTTTATTTCCTCTTCCTGGTGGGAAATGAGAGTTAAATTTGCCCGTCCAGACACCTCCAGCTAGTTTCTCATTGGTTCTCCCTATTCCTGTTCATCTTCCGCAGAAATTGCAAACTGGGCCAAACAGGAGGTTAAAGGGACTGACTCTCCAAGTCGGGAGAGTGTTAGTAAAGCGTCTGGAATGTTGCACCCGAGTACCAGGGGACGAAAACTGAGACATATTTGAATACGTCTCCCGATCACATGCTTGATCATACTCTAGGTTCCAAATGCATGTTTTAGCTGAAGGAAGAATACCTTAAACCTGGAGAGTTGAGACCCGTGGAATGGGTACCATGCAATATGACTTCAAAGGGTCTTCATTTGCTCACCGACCCTCTCCAATCCTATCACTGCTTCGTTTATACCCCTGTACACGCGCTTGATTCTCTTTTGGAGACATAGCAATCCATAGGTTTTAAGATACTTACTAGTCAGGTACATTCTTAGGCGTTTAATATGGGGTGTTGAGTGCATTTCGTTGAGCAAGGAGTAGCTCTTGTCTATTCCATATTTGGCTTAAGGAACTTTATCTGTGCTCATTTCAATCTCTGGTTTTATGCAGCACCCCAACTCACCTTTCCCCTTAAGCAAGCATAAGTTGGTTTTCTAAATTTGAGACCATGTTCTGTTTTGGAATTCAGTTCCTGTGTAGCCAAGTTTACATTCCGTGTATTAGTGATATCTTATGATGTTTCTTTTTCTGTGTGACTTATTTCAGTTAGAATCATCGTACCTGAATCCACTCATTATGCTGCTACGGGCCTGATGACATAGATTTCATTGCTGAGTGATACTGCATTGTACGTAAGTACCACAAGTTCTTTATCCATTTTTCACTTTCTGTGATATTGAACTTGTATGGTCAACGAGATTCTTGTAAACAGAGGTGTCCCAAACTTTGGGGTGGCTGTGTCTTTTTGATTTTAATTTCCCTAAGCTACAGGACCATAAGTGGAAGTGCCCTAGGCTCTGTTGCTTTGTTTTTTAGATGTTTCAGGAAACACCATACACTTCTCCCGAGGGTCTGTTGGCAATTTACATCCCGCCCATCAGCATAACAAGGCTCCCAGTTCTCCATGGCCTGTCCTGCCTTTCTGGATTTTACACTTTTTTCAGATGGCCCTTTTGACCGGGGGGAAGTGAGACTTCATTGTAGTGCAGATTTCCTTTGCAAGTTTGCTTGGTTGGCCAAAAAGGGCGTATGTGTTTTTTCCTGAATATATTCAGGAAAAAACGCATACGCCCTTTTTGGCCAAGTGCATCATTGTGGACGTTCTGCCTCTTTTCCTACGCTTTCAATGCAATTCCAGTCTACCTCCTGAAATCAGTTTCCTGCAATTCTGCCCCGCTTTCAAGTCCTCTTGGCAGCCTTACTTCAGTATATTTTGGGACGATAGCTGTCATTTATAACTCTGCAGGTTTGTGAATTACAGTGCCCCTGAGCTCCTTTCTTCAACTCGCTTTCTTTTGAGCTGGTCGCAACACCGCAATATGGCTTCAGTCCTTTATCTGGTTCCGGCACGGCACGTTGAGCCTTTGGTTATTTCCTCTTCCTGGTGGGAAATGAGAGTTAAATTTGCCCGTCCAGACACCTCCAGCTAGTCTCTCATTGGTTCTCGCTATTCCTGTTCATCTTCCGCAGAAATTGCAAACTGGGCCAAACAGGAGGTTAAAGGGACTGACTCTCCAAGTCGGGAGAGTGTTAGTAAAGCGTCTGGAATGTTGCACCCGAGTACCAGGGTACGAAAACTGAGACATATTTGAACACGTCTCCCGATCACATGCTTGATCATACTCTAGGTTCCACAAGCATGTTTTAGCTGAAGGAAGAATACCTTAAACCTGGGTAGTTGAAACCCGTGGAATGGGTACCATGCAATATGACTTCAAAGGGTCTTCATTTGCTCACCGATCCTCTCCAATCCTATCACTGCTGCGTTTATGCCCCTGTACACACGCTTGATTCTCTTTTGGAGACATAGCAATCCATAGGTTTTAAGATACTTACTAGTCAGGTACATTCTTAGGCGTTTAATATGCGGTGTTGAGTCCATTTCGTTGAGCAAGGAGTAGCTCTTGTCTATTCCATATTTGGCTTAAGGAACTTTATCTGTGCTCATTTCAATCTCTGGTTTTATGCAGCACCCCAACTCACCTTTCCCCTTAAGCAAGCATAAGTTGGTTTTCTAAATTTGAGACCCTGTTCTGTTTTGGAATTCAGTTCCTGTGTAGCCAAGTTTACATTCCGTGTATTAGTGATATCTTATGATGTTTCTTTTTCTGTGTGACTTATTTCAGTTAGAATCATCGTACATGAATCCACTCATTATGCTGCTACGGGCCTGATGACATAGATTTCATTGCTGAGTGATACTGCATTGTACGTAAGTACCACAAGTTCTTTATCCATTTTTCACTTTCTGTGACATTGAACTTGTACGGTAAACGAGGTTCTTGTAAACAGAGGTGTCCCAAACTTTGGGGTGGCTGTGTCTTTTTGATTTTAATTTCCCTAAGCTATAGGACCATAAGTGGAAGTGCCCTAGGCTCTGTTGCTTTGTTTTTTAGATGTTTCAGGAAACACCATACACTTCTCCCGAGTGTCTGTTGGCAATTTACATCCCGCCCATCAGCATAACAAGGCTCCCAGTTCTCCATGGCCTGTCCTGCCTTTCTGGATTTTACACTTTTATCTGATGGCCCTTTTGACCGGGGGGAAGTGAGACTTCATTGTAGTGCAGATTTCCTTTGCAAGCTTGCTTGGTTGACCAAAAAGGGCGTATGCGTTTTTTCCTGAATATATTCAGGAAAAAACGCATACGCCCTTTTTGGCCAAGTGCATCATTGTGGACGTTCTGCCTCTTTTCCTATGCTTTCAATGCAATTCCAGTCTACCTCCTGAAATCGGTTTCCTGCAATTCTGCCCCGCTTTCAAGTCCTCTTGGCAGCCTTACTTCAGTATATTTTTGGACGATAGCTGTCATTTATAACTCTGCAGGTTTGTGAATTACAGTGCCCCTGAGCTCCTTTCTTCAACTCGCTTTCTTTGAGCTGGCCGCAACACCACAGCATGGCTTCAGGCCCTAATCTGGTTCCGGCACGGCACGCTGAGCCTTTGGTTAATTCCTCTTCCTGGTGGGAAATGAGAGTTAAATTTGCCCGTCCAGACACCTCCAGCTAGTCTCTCATTGGTTCTTGCTATTCCTGTTCATCTTCCGCAGAAATTGCAAACTGGGCCAAACAGGAGGTTAAAGGGACTGACTCTCCAAGTCGGGAGAGTGTTAGTAAAGCGTCTGGAATGTTGCACCCGAGTACCAGGGTACGAAAACTGAGACATATTTGAACACGTCTCCCGATCACATGCTTGATCATACTCTAGGTTCCACATGAATGTTTTAGCTGAAGGAAGAATACCTTAAACCTGGGTAGTTGAATCCCGTGGAATGGGTACCATGCAATATGATTTCAAAGGGTCTTCATTTGCTCACCGATCCTCTCCAATCCTATCACTGCTGCG